>NC_057806.1:605089305-605104942 GCF_018294505.1 Triticum aestivum
ACACCGACAGGACACCCCGACCACCGACACCTCCCGAAAAGGTGTTCTTTGGCCTTCCAGAGGCCGACGGGGTCATATATTTGTGAATTATTAGTTAGGTCATATATTTTTCGATTTTGTTATGAAAAACATCATATATAATTGTGTTGATCGTGTAGTTTTAAATGTGCAGTTGTTTCATCGCTGCGAGGTTTGGTGTTCGACGACCTCGCCGTGCGTTTGACGAGCTCTGCCCCTTCGTTCGTGGGTGAGCACAAATGACAAGTCCTCCTCCCCCATTAATTATTGGATCTATTCCGATGAAACTTGATAGCTAGCTATATATGTGTCTTGAATCATCAGTATGCGTAACCAATATGTGTCTCCCGTTCGAAAGCGTCATAGTTATAAATATGCATGCATTTGCATATTTATAACCTTGATTCTTTCGAATTGTCCAACGCTATCCATGGACAGCCCGAGTATGTGTAGATTGCGTTCGTTTTTCCATATGCTTTGCTCCGGATCCGACGCATATATTTCGTCAGTGCCTCCTCTGTTGTTCTCCGGGTACACATCCTCTCTGTTTATTGCAGAGACGTGTATCAGGAGAACAGCGGGGAGGTGCTGCCGAAATTTTGCATCGGATCCGGAGCATAGCATGGGAAAATAAACCCAATCTACACATACACGGGTGGGATTAGGACCTATCATTACCTATTAGAGTGTAGGTTGCATGGACGTAATAAAATTGACAAAGTAGATCAACTGATGAAAATTTATATGGTGAATTACATATAAAATTGTTGTGTGTCCAGTAGCTCTGAAAGTCAAGATGAGTGACTGTGCTTGGATGTATACCGGTCACACTGGTCAGAACAAATGGAGCGCTGAATGGTTCACAAAAACTAAGGGGTTTGTGCAAGCCGCATTTGCAAATGGCCAAAAGAAAACCTGGTGCCCCTGTTTCCGGTGCGGCAATTGGGAAAAGAAGACAGAGGCTGAAATGGGCAAACACCTGCAGAAGAGTGGTTTCACGCCCGATTATACGGTGTGGACATTTCATGGTGAGTCTGCCCAACATGACCGAGCTGAGGTGGATCGTCGTCGCACCAACGAGCATGGTACCGGGATGGAAAACATGGTGCAAGGCTATGATGATGCTCGGGATTCGGACGAGGAGATGGAGGAATCTGCAAAGGCCTTCAATGAAATGTTGGAGTCTTCGAAACGTCCGCTCCACGAGCACACTAAGCTTTGTCAGTTGGATGCCATCTCACAAGTAATGGCTCTGAAGGCTCAGTTCAACTTGGGCAGAAAATGCTATGACGCAATTATGACAGTATTTGAATGCTTTCTACCCAAAGGCCATGTAATGCCTGCAAATCTGTACCAGTCGGACAAAATCCTCCGTGCACTAAAGATGCCCTATGAGAAGATACATGCCTGTGAGAAAGGATGTGCCTTATTTAGGCTTGACTATGCGGACTTGAACTATTGTCCCATTTGCAAGTCTTCCAGGTATATTGTGGTAGACAACGGTATGGGTGAGAAGACACAGACCAAAATCCCCGTTAGTGTTCTTCGGTATATGCCAATCGTACCAAGACTTCAACGTCTTTTCATGGTCGAAGAGACGGCCAGACAGATGACATGGCACAAAACAGGCAAAAGAACCGAACTAGATGCAGATGGGAATCTGATGATGGTACACACATCGGATGTTGTTGCGTGGAAAAAGTTTGATGAATTACATGCTGACAAAGTGGCAGATCCGAGGCATCCTCGAGTCAGCATCAGCACGGATGGGTTCAGTGTGTTTGGTATGACGGCAGCCCAATACAGTTGTTGGCCCGTATTTGTCTTTCCACTCAATCTCCCCCCCGGACAGATTATGCAAAGAAAGAACATTTTCCTGACGATGATAATTCCAGGACCCAACTATCTGGGCAAAAATATGAATGTGTACATGCAGCCGCTTAAGGATGAATTGCAAGAAGCCTGGGATAATGGGTTCAAGACATACGACGCCTTTAGCAAACGGAACTTCATAATGCGTGTCTGGTACATGTACTCGACGCATAACTTGCCGGCGTATGCGCTATTCGTTGGATGGTGTGTGCATGGAAGGTTCCCGTTCCCCACATGCAAGGGAGCTCTTGAGTTTCGTTGGCTTCAGGCCGGTCGCAAGTTTTCTTGCTTCGACATGCATAGACAGTTCCTGGATCCTCACCATAAGTTCAGGAAAGACAAGAAGAACTTCATCAGGGGTAGAGTTGTCAAAAACTCTGCACCACCTGCATTGACAGGCCAACAGACCCTGGATCAGTTAAACGCTCTCGAGCCAGATCCACAATGTCCAGGGTACTTCAAGGGGTATAATACTAAGCATGCGTGGACTCACAAAACATGCTTATGGGATCTGCCTTACTTCAAAGACCTCCTTTGCCCACACAACATCGACGTGATGCACACTGAGAAGAATATCGCCGAGGCACTTTTTGGTACATTGTTCGGCATAGATGGGAAGTCAAAGGATAATACTAAGGCTAGAGTCGATCTGGAGGCACTATGTGATAGGCCGTTACAAAACATGAAAGAACCGAAAGGAAAGCAGAACTGGACGAAGCCAAAGGCATGGTTCAATCTTGGAAGTCCAGCTATGAGGGAAATTCTCTTGTGGGTGCAACAGCAGTTGATGTTCCCCGATGGGTATGCAGCGAATCTAAAGAGGGGAGCGAATCTTGATAAACTGAAGATATTTGGTCTCAAGAGTCATGATTGGCACATATGGATTGAGCGGGTAATGCCGGTGATGTTGCGTGGCTTCATCCCTGAGGATGAATGGCTAGTACTGGCAGAACTCAGCTATTTCTTCCGTGTTCTTTGTGCGAAAGAACTATCGCCTGGCGTGCTAGAAGAAATGGAAGAGTTGGCGCCAGAGTTGATTTGCAAGTTAGAGAAGATCTTTCCACCGGGCTTCTTTAATCCAATGCAGCATTTGATTTTGCATCTCCCGACCGAGGCAAGATTGGGGGGCCCGTGCAAAATCGTTGGTGCTACCCAACTGAGAGGATGCAGAAGACGCTTCGAGAAAAATGTAAAAATAAACGTAGAATTGAAGCATCGATGGCTGAGGCATTCATCACAGAGGAGGCGGCAAACTTCGTAACAGCGCACTACGAAGCCAAAAATCTTCATTTGCATAATCCGAAGCCTCGGTACAATGCTGACGAGCCTAAAAAGGGTGGATCCAACCTCAGCCTATTCAAAGGGAATCTTGCACCAGCTAGTGTTTCACATCCAGTATCTTTGGATAACGAAGAATGGCGGACCATTTCGTTGTATATCTTCAACAACCTGATAGAAGTGCGGCCGTACATCGAGTAAGTTCTCGGTACATTGTTTCGCAACTTCTATTTCCTTTGAACTACTCTTATTCCTGGATATGTCATACAGTCGATACGTCACCATATTCTCGTATGGAGCGGAGATCCAAAAGGATTCCGTCGAAGAGTATGAGCTTCTCGCAAAGCAAGGAGGTGGCTATCCCGGTTTCATCTCTTGGTTCAAACAAACGGTAATTTCTATTAGACAATTTCATATCATTCGCTAATTTGTGCATAATGCAACAATCCTTTCATATTAAACTTTTAGGCTAATTCAGAGTCTATGGACGCCGAATTGAGGCAAGTCGCTAATGGTTTTGACTATAAGGTCCATTCATTTGACAAGTACGACATCAATGGGTATCGCTTTCGTACCTATGGCAAAGAGCTATCTATGGCCGACCGAAAGTCAACAAATTGTTGTGTATCTGCTATCGGCGAAGGAGGTACCGAGTATTATGGGAGAGTTGAAGCAATTTATGAACTTCTGTTCTATGGTGAAAATCCACCGAATGTCGTAGTCTTCAAATGTTATTGGTTTCAGCCGAAGGAGACTAGAAGGACTCATGAACATGTAGGGCTAGTTGAAATCAACCGAAGCACTCATTTAGATGTTCCTGATGTCTATATTATGGCTCAATAGGCGACCCAAGTATTCTATCTACCGTGGGCCTGCCAAACTAATCCAAATCTGAAAGGTTGGGATGTCGTTTATGAAGTGCCGCCACGTGCTAGACTTTCTCCCCCAAAGGAAGAGGATTATGAACCTCACATTAACCCAGACACATATGAAGGAGAATTCTTCCAAGAGACATGTCTTTCCAAAAAGCGTTTCAAGAACCGCTATACTTCACCCCAAAACATTGAAGTAGACAGCGACAATGAATCCGACATCACCTCAGAGGAGGAACAAGAAGAGCCGGAACAAGAAGAGGTTACTGCTGCGGATGACCTGTCAATGCTTGACCGATTACGTCAAGGTGGCCTTGCACATGTTGATGCCAATGAACCCTATGAGCCCGTCATTGATTATAGTGATGATGATGATTATGCATTTATTGATGATACTGATCGAGATTATTAGTAGTGTCAGGTATTACATTTTTTTATGTTGTACTTGATGATGATACACTTAAGTGATACACATATTATTATTCATGTCGGTCTTTTTTTATGTTGTACTAATTTCGTTTACTATTTGTCATGGCAGGTGTTGAAAGATGGTGGGCGCTGGTCGGGAGCGTGGTCTGAGGTCTTCCATTCCAGACGCACCTCTCCGCCGAGCGTTGCTGGACAGTATGGCCACACCGCCGGGCCCTTCTTCGTCGACCGCGGTGCCCAGCAGGGGACAAGGTAGGAAGAGAGGAGGTGGGGCACGTGGTCGTGGGAGAGGAGGTAGGGTGACTGCTACGGCGCCTTCCTCGCCGCCACCCCCAGCCATTTCACCCGAGCATGTGACTGCTAGGGTGGACTCGTCCGAGGAGGAGGCTACACGGACTCCGGTCCACGAGCCTCCGGTCCACGGGTCTTGGGCCCACGAGCCTCGGGTCGACTGGCCTTCAGCCCACGAGAGTTCGGCCCACGTGACCCCGGAGGAGCACACGTCCGGATGGGGTACCTGGCCGGATCAGCCCGAGGAGCCGAGTGGCCATGCTGATGATGGCGGGGAGCCGACTGATCTTGAGGAGGAGGGGGGCACCGTCTACCAGCGTGGTGCTACACGGCTCTCGTCCGTGCTGGTGATCCGCGAGCAGAGGTGGTTGATTTTCCCTGATGGGGAGAGGTACGTAAGTGCATTTAATATTTTTGTACCTTGTGCATTCACGTTTTTTCAAATAACTAATGCATTGGCCTTGTCATGCTGCAGGGGTTGGGACCACCATCATAGTGTCCGCCGGCCCAACTCCGTCCTTGGAGTTCTTTGCCGGCAAAACTTCCCGGGGTTTGTCACGTTGCCTGGTGAGGGTCGGCTTCCAGAGCTTGGATTGAGCTGGGAGCACTACGTGGCTGCCCCGGCCCCGCCGGATGAGATTATCGACGGTGTCGTGTGCAACACGAGGGCAGACATGGTGATCAGAAAGTTCTGGGTAATTTCTCCTTTACACATTTAAAAATCTTCAACTAGCTAGTTATTAATTGTACTAATCAATATTGTCTCATTTGATTGCAGACAATCTACAGGTGTGAGGAGGGATACGAGGAGGACGCGGCACATGTTATCGAGAATGTCTGCAAGCGCCTACTCCAGAACTTATGGCACGAGGCTCGGGTGCAGGCTGTTCGAGACTACTACGCCTTGCATGGTATCAAGAAGACCAAGCCGGCGTGCCGCGATAAGTTCCTGAGTAAGGAGCAGTACATGAAGGTAATTCTTAAGGCCTTCTCTACTTAAGTTCCTTCATTTAGTAATTCTTAGCCGTAGCGCTCAAGTTTCTATTTGCTAACTTAGGCGCCTCCGAGATGGTGTGCGGATCGGATGGATTGTTGGGAGGTGTTGGTCGATGAGTGGTGCTCACAAGATGGCTAGCCCTCCACAATGAGGCCAAGGACAAACGTGCCCAAATGGAAGGTGTGCCACACCATCAAGGCAGCTCCAACTTATATCAGTTCGGGCGCAACTGGGTATGGGGTTTGCTTCATGATTCATGCAATTCATTCATCATGCTAGCTTGAGCCCTTTAATTACTAATTTTCATTGTTTCTCTCTTTCAGGCACGCTACAATAAGGCGGATAAGGTGCCAGAGGTGTACGACATGTATGCCATGGCCCACACTGCCTCTTTCAAGAAAGTCAAGGCTTTCTCTCAGTCTGACCTCGATGATGCAAACAACTTCACCAACATCTCCTCCCACAACAAGCTCGTGAGATATAGAGATGAGGGGAAGGCGAGGAAAGGGGAGGACTTTAACCCGAGCCAGGGTCCCATTGATCCAGAGCTGTTGATGATATCTGGTGGCGGGAGGTCCCATGGCTCCATAGCCATTGGAGATGGACTTATCCGTTGTCCTAGCACTCTCCCGGAGATCAAGGCACACCAGTCGAGCTCCGCTCCTGAGATAAGGCCTCGTGAACGGCCAGTGCAACTCGCCATCAAGGTTAGTGATACGTACTCAGTTATCTTTCTCCATTACATTGTGTGCGCTTCCATCAATGATTACAAATGGTCATGTGAGTGGTGTTGCAGGCTGCTATACAGAGTGAGAGAGATAGAACGGAGAAACTTCTGGCGGAGGCGGCGGAGAGGCAGCGGGAGTTGGAGGAGAGGACGACAAAGATGATGGAGGAGGAGAGGGCACGGAATGACATGCAGGCAAGGGCCATGTACGAGCTCCTTGTGGTAAGTTTCTTCTGTAGATTAGCCAAAACATTCATGTAGTGTTTGTCTCATTACTAACTAGTATGACTGAGTCGTCAAAACCAAATGTGCAGTCTATGTGCGAGAAGACAGGTCAGACCGCTCCGCCGATGCCAGTGATTGCTCCTGGGACCACGGTGAGTTTTATTGAATGGACATTACTTGCTAGTCTTAACATTTGAATGTCATCATGCTAACAAGACATTGGAAATGATCTTTGGTGCAGCGTAACTCCAGACAAGCATCGCACGATCCTTCTCCAGCTACCGACACGAGCCACCCCGCTCCTACACCTCCTACATCTTGGTAAGTTTATCTAGTGTTTTGCTTAACACATGCATAAAGACCTAGACTTAGCTTTATTTCCTCCAATGCTTACCATAATGACCTAGACTTAGCTTCTTCACCTCCAAAATGACTTAATAAGCTTACTGACCTCCAAAACCATCCATTTTACCTAAGTTAGCTCTAAAACAATCTGTACTTAGCTTACTTATCTCAAAAATTGCATAATTAGCTTAGTTAGCTTATAGACGATCCATTTTACCTAAGTTAGCTCTAAAATGACCCATTTTACCTAGGTTAGCTTATAAATGATCCAGTTCATCCAAGTTAGCTAAAAAATGACCCATTTTACCTAGATTAGCTCCTAAATGATCCATTTTACCTACGTTAGCTTTAAAATGACCCATTTCACCTAGGTTAACTCCAAAATGACCAATCTTACCTAGGTTATCTCATAAACGATCCATTTCAACTAATTTAGCTCATAAACGATCCATTTCACCTAGGTTACCTAAAAAACGATCCATTTCACCTAGACTAGCTCTTAAATGATCCATTTCACCTAAGTTAGCTCAAAAAAGATCCATTTCAACTAAAGTAGCTCATAAATGATCCATTTCACCTAAGTTAGCTCAAAAACGATCCATTTCAACTAAGTTAGCTCATAAATGATCCATTTCATCTAAGTTAGCTAAAAAAGATCCATCTCACCTTAGTTACCTAAAAAACAATCCATTTGACCTTAGTTAGCTCATAAACGACCCATTTCAACTAAGTTAGCTCATAAATGATCCATTTCACCTTAGCTAGCTCATAAACGACCCATTTCAACTTAGTTAGCTCATATATGATCCATTTCACATAAGTTAGCTCATATATGATCCATTTCACGTAAGTTAGCTCATAAATGACATACTCTTCTTGTTCTAGTCTTCTTCTTGTTCTACTCTTCTTGTTCTAGTCTTCTTCTTGTTCTACTCTTCTTCTTGTTCTACTCTTCTTGTTCTAACTTTCTTATTTTTCATTTTGCAGAGTTCATTCACTTGACGAAAGCTTGCATAGATGGAGTGCTCCTTATACCTTTATCTATTTCTTTTGTATCGTTGAACTATGCATGTATCGTTGGATGAAACTATTGTAATATATATGGTTGGATGCCTCTATGTTGAACTTGTTATGTATGATGGAACTATGCATGTAATATATATGATTGGATGATGAAGTTATGTGTTGGATATCTTATATGTTTGCTCTGTAATGGCCTTTTGAAATATATCTATATATGTCATCTATATTTGTGATGAAAATTGTTGGATTTAATAAAAAACAGATAAAAGAGCCAATATGCAGGCTCTTTGCCATCTGCCACCGATGGCAACGGGCTCTTTGCCGTCTGCCGCGGACGGCAAAGAAGGCACGTAGCATCCAGCTGTGCTTCCTGGGAGCTGACCCGTTTGGTCAGTTTGCCTACAGTGGCAGACGGCAAAGACTTTGCCATCAGTGGCAGACGGCAAAGAACCTGCCATGTAGTGACGTGTAGATGACATCATACGGCGGACGGCAAAGACACTAGAAAGTTTGCCGTCAGCAGCGGACGGCAAAGGCCTGCCATTAGCCACTTAACGGACTGACAGCACAATTATTGCCGTCCGCCTTCTTTGCCGTCTGCCGCGCTCTCTTTGCCGTCTGCGGCGGACAGCAAAGACTTTGCCATCAGTAGCAGACGGCAAAGTAGCTGTTTACCGAAGCCTACTTTGCCGGAGCCTTTTGCCGTCCGCCGTTCATGCCTTTGCTGTCCGCTGTGGTAGACGGCAAAGTAGTTGATTCCTGTAGTGTTTGCCTTTAGGATGTTTACATTTACTTGATGGTTTGTACGGTGCAGGACAGAAACTTTGGCTGTAGTGCGCGATTTTACATTTTTAGCTGGAAAGTCAAATGGTTCTGATTATTTTTGAAATTCCTTCCTATACAATTTTTTTTGTTTTTCCTAATTTTGGTAGAATTGTTAAAGTATCAGAAGTATGGTGAATGTTCAGATTATTACAGACTGTTCTGTTTTAGACAGATTCTGTTTTTGATGCATAGTTTGCTTGTTTTGATGAAACTATCAACTTATATTAGTGGATTAAGCCATGAAAAAGTTATACTACAGTAGACACAATGCAAAAACAAAATATGAATTGGTTTGCAACAGTACTTAGAGTAGTGATTTGCTTTATTATACAGATCTTACCGAGTTTTCTGTTGAAGTTTTGTGTGGGTGAAGTGTTCGATGATCGAGAAGGTCTTGATGTGAGGAGAAGGAAGAGAGGCAAGAGCTCAAGCTTGGGGATGCCCGAGGCACCCCAAGTAAATATTCAAGGAGACTCAAGCGTTTTATACTATTTTGGCAACTTTTTATACTATTTTTGGGACTAACATATTGATCCAGTGCCCAGTGCTAGTTCCTGTTTTTTGCATGTTTTTTGTTTTGCAGAATATCCATATCAAACAGAATCTAAACGTATAAAAATTGACGGAGATTTTTTTGGAATATATATGATTTTTGGGAAGAAAAATCCACGCGAGACGGTGCCCGAGGTGGCCACGAGGCAGGGGGCGCGGCTGCCCCCCTGGGTGCTCCCCTGACCCTCGTGGGCCACCCGTAAGGCGGTTGATGCCCTTCTTCCGCCGCAAGAAAGCTAATTTATGGATAGAGATCGTGTCAAAATTTCAGCCCAATCGGAGTTACGGATCTCCGGGAATATAAGAAACGGTGAAAGGATAGAATATGGGAACGCAGAAACAGAGAGAGACAGAGAGACAGATCCAATCTCGGAGGGGCTCTCGCCCCTCCCGTGCCATGGAGGCCATGGACCAGAGGGGAAACGCTTCTCCCATCTAGGGAGGAGGTCAAGGAAGAAGAAGAAGGAGGGGGGCTCTCTCCCCCTCGCTTCCGGTGGCACCGGAGTGCCACCGGGGGCCATCATCATCACCGCGATCTACACCAACACCTCCGCCACCTTCACCAACATCTCCATCACCTTCCCCCCTCTATCTACAGCGGTCCACTCTCCCGCAACCCTCTATACCCTCTACTTGAATATGGTGCTTTATGCTTCATATTTATCCAGTGATGTGTTGCCGTCCTATGATGTCTGAGTAGATTTTCGTTGTCCTATCGGTGGTTGATGAATTGCTATGATAGATTTAATTTTCTTGTGGTTATGGCTGTCCTTTGGTGCCCATCATATGATTGCGTGCGTGGATCACACCCTAGGGTTAGTTGTATGTTGATAGGACTATGTATTGGAAGGCAAGAGTGACAGAAGCTTCAACCTAGCATAGAAATTGATGCATACGGGATTGAAGGGGGACTAATATATCTTAATGCTATGGTTGGGTTTTACCTTAATGAACATTAGTATTTGCGGATGCTTGCTAATAGTTCCAATCATAAGTGCATAGAATTCCAAGTTAGGGATGACATGCTAGCAGTGGCCTCTCCTACATAATACTTGCTATCGGTCTAGTAAAGTAGTCAATTGCTTAGGGGCAATTTCACAACTCCTACCACCACTTTTACACACTCGCTATATTTACTTTATTGCTTCTTTACCTAAACAGCCCCTACTTTTTATTTACGTAATCTTTATTATCTTGCAAACCTATCCAACAAAACCTACAAAGTACTTCTAGTTTCATACTTGTTCTAGGTAAAGCGAACATCAAGCGTGCGTAGAGTTGTATCGGTGGTCGATAGAACTTGAGGGAATATTTGTTCTGCATTTAGCTCCTCGTTGGGTTCGACACTCTTACTTATCGAAAACTGTTGCGATCTCCTATACTTGTGGGTTATCACCAGCAAATTCAAATTCAAATCTACGCTGATCCACACAATACGCCGGATCGCATCCCCGATCACAAAAAAAGGAAGAAAATATGCCTAGTTTTTACATGACCGAATCCAAAAGAACATCAGTCCGACAGTCCATGCATTTCTGCCCTGTCGGACCATCCATCCCAGCAAGATGCTTCCAGATCAAGAGGTGTCATCGCCAACGCGTAGGAAGCCTCCGTGTCTGCGTCCACCTCCGCCTCCACCGCGTCCTCCTCTGCCACCTCGCCAACTCATCTTTCTGCCGCTCCAGCATCTGGTAGAGGTAGTATTGCACAATCATTCTAGCATCGGCATCCAAAGAGTTGATATTCAAGGTCAACATCTTGGCGTCCTCGGCATTGGCGGCGATCTTCACCCTCTTTTCCTCAAGCGCGGCCTTCTTCTCCTCGAGCACCACCTGTCGTGGGTTTGTCACGGCAGATGTCCTCGTGAAAGGACTTAGTCATGGACCATCGCAACGGGTTAGCTTAAAGGGGTTAAACCGGACAAGGGGACACGGGAGTTTATACTAGTTCGGCCCCTTCGATGAAGGTAAAAGCCTACGTCTAGTTGTGATTGGTATTGCTAGGGTTTCGAAGGCCAGGGAGCAAATCCGCTTTGTTTGGCTCTCGAGTTGTTGTTGTCTATCTCTAAACCGCGGCCGGGTCGTCCCTTTATATACATAGGTTGACGCCCGCCGGGCTACAGAGTCCCGAAGCCGGTTCATAAACGTATCCAGTTTGGCCTCTCTCTTTCTATCTTACTATACAAGTTACATGACTAGGCCGGTTTACATTTACAGACTGTAACCCGCCTTTGGGCCCTCCGTAAAGCGCCATCATCTTTACATCTTCATGGGCTTCTAATCTTCAAAGAGTCAACCCAGCTACATAAGGCCGGTTTACCTCCAGTAGTAATATCCCCAACATTAGGCCCCAGATTGGTTTGAACTTGTTCATCACTACTGGAATCTGGCACTTTGCCATCTGCCATGGCAGATGGCAAAGGCATGGTCGGCGGATGGCAAAGGCTTTGCCATCAGCCAGCAGATGGCAAACAGTTTGTCTGAAACCCTGCCGGCAAAGGCTTCTTTGCCATCTGCTGGCTGATGGCAAAGAGCCTGTGGCTTTGCCATCAGCTGGCAGATGGCAAAGCCTCTTAACGGGGTTAGCCCCGTTGGAAGGCTAACGGCAGGCTCTTTGCCGTGTGCCAGCAGATGGCAAAGGCTGCATGCTTTGCTGTCTGCCAGCACATGGCAAAGAGCCCAAATAGGCCAGCCCAAATTTTACGTGTAGATGACAGTGGCCTCTTTGCCATCTGCCAGCTGATGGCAAAGCTCTTTGCCATCTGCCAGCAGATGGCAAAGTGACTATATTGCCCCATTTAATTTTGTTTTTTCTTATATCGATTCATTTTCACAGAATATCAAACACAAATATATTTATATGACCAATATAGCATATTCAATACATATTACCAATAGTCATGAACACATATATCCAATACATGTTACCAATAGTAGCAAGGTTCATCCGTACATATACATAGTTTCATCAATATTACACAGTCTCATCCATAGGTAACAAGTTTCACAAGGTCAAAACAAAAACTAAATACAAGCACTCCATCAACCCAAGCTTCCGTGATCTTAAGCAAATCTGTAAAATGGGAAAGAAGAAAGTTAGAAGAAGAAGACTAGAAGAAGACACCATTCTGTACAAGTACAACACCATTCAGCGGGATCTTTATCTATTTTTTGAAAAGATTCCTTTATAGTTTATTTCAAACTGAAAAGGATCTTTATCCATTTTCTAAAAAGATTCCTTTATAGATCATCTTCTACATGCACAAAACAGAAGTAAAAGACAAGTTGGGAGTTGTGCATTTCAAACTGAAAAGGATCTTTATCTATTTTCTGGAAAGATTCCTTCATAGTTGTTTTTATTGGTCAGTAAAAGTAAGTAGGAAGACAAAGATTATGGTGGAAATTCTTTTTTTCTCTTTCTTGTGGACTGCAGGAGTGATAAAATGGTTTCTTTTGTTTATAAGCGTAGTTTATAAATCATGACACTGTTCTCTTTGCTTTTGAACCATGTGTGCGATGTAGGACAGTTTTATAAAATGAGCAATAGCATCAGCAAGGAAAGTAATATGTAATTACAGAGATCTAAACCCATAAATATCCTCTCAAAATCCATATTCCAATGAACTGTCATTGTCTTACTCTCCTTCCTGTAGTATTTATAGTTCTTTTCAAGGTAAGCTTCACTAAACAGTTGAGAAACTTGCAGGTTCCATTCAAGAGAAAACTCGAGACATGTTTTTCTATGCATTGATCTATCAATGATGTTGACAGCAAGGAATAGTGTTTCACCTAGTAGCTCAAGCTTGTACTGCACCTGCATTGGACAATGAAACATTGGGTTTGTAAGAACTTTACATTCCAGAGAATACTAAGTTAAGACTACTTTGCCAAATCCACGGAGCATCGAATGGAATACTTACCTCAGTCAACCAGTCAATGGGAATACTACACCTTTTCTCATTGATATCAGTTTGGTGTCATGTAGGTGGGGGCCTCACAACTCAACTCCTACAGCACAGAGAATTTTGCAATGAGATTATTATTGTCATACCAGGTCAGAACTCTGTAAATAACTCGACAGGGTTCCAAGCAGATAATTACCTTGGTCTGTCTGTAGAAGTTGTAATTTCAGTGACATATTCGGCAATTGCGAGGGAGTTCCTGACATCGCAGCTGTCGATGTTAGGTGCTACCTGGTAACAAAAAGAACAAATATGCTGAAATATGAACAGAGGTACTTCAAAAGCAGGATGCTGACCATGTAAATGTCCAAAGATCGATTAAATCTTCCATCAACTTATATGAACCAGTTGTTCACAAAATGTCATGGCATCGTGACCCACAGGCATGACACCCATACAAACTTCGTTTACTAACTATAATTAGCGTGTCCAGCATGCCATCTACCCTACACAAAAAAAGAACGCGCTTCTTTCGCTAATAATTTTAGGATGCCGTGCTTTTCATATGGACAACAGGCATTGCCGCATTCATACCCCCAATACTACATATAATCCCCGAAACAGAAAAGATCCGCTAGTATAGTCGCTTCTGGCAGTCTGGGGCACCACAGTAGCATGGCAGCTTGATGATTTCAGCATCCACAGAAACGACGTTGTTCAAGACATAGCCATAGTCGTAGCAATGCTCTGGCAAAGCACGTATGCCAGTTAGAACTCAAGAGAAGCTATATAGTTTTTCCTATAGATATTGTTGAGATGCAACAGAAATCAATTAACCTGAAGTGGAAGTACCGTGTCGGCAGCAAAAAGCATCACCTTTTCTAGCTTGACGTCGTGGTGATTGGTTAGGACACACTGGGCGAAGAGGTTAGGGTTGCAGCCATGGTTTATGAACCTTGCAAAACTTCCAATGGAGCCACCATCAATGCAGTACTCCGGTGCCGGTGGTGCCTCAGAATTGTTCTCAACATGAAGTGATGGCATATGCATATCAGACCCTGACCTTTTCTCTACAAGAGTGGAAACAAATCATTTACAAACATCCATTTTTCAGAGACAAACTAAGAAACCGAGCAATGAGACAAATGATGCGTAAGAAATAAAAGCTTTAAGTGAAAAATTAGTACCTCCAGTCCTCGGCAACACACCAACATACTCACAGATTGGAGCCCCGGGGAGGATGGCTACACATATCATCATTAAGTAAAAAAAATCTGTATGTAATTATAAAAATCTGAATCTAAATGTGACCACCTTTGATGAGACAAAAAACTGCTAGGAATTATGGAACAGAACAACGAACAACATTGATCCTGCCACAAATCAAACTCATTGAATGCTGTAATCTGTGGGTGTAACTGTACAAAACCATTAAATTCGACTAATATAGGCTTTAAGCAAAAAAAATCATAGGAACTAACACCATGTTATCATTACTATACTGTGCAATTTTTTTTACTTATTTAATATTCTATTATCTACTTAGCAGTAATCCATGATGGCTATCAAGAATCCATCCATAATATAAAAAAGCATCACATGTATAAGAAACAAATAAAGCTAAAAAATCAAGTTCCTCTTGCAAACTTTTTCCACCACCAGCATAGGGGTTCGGCATGGAGAGGGCGGCTGGGTTGGCTGGGGAAGTGGGGTGGATGCTAGGCGAGGCGGAAACTTGAGGGAATGTGCTTGCCGACCAGATGACATCCAACAACTGCTAACTAGCCACCTCGAAATCGTGCACAGCGGTGATGTTATCCCTCAAGCATCTAGACGATATATTGGGTAGCTGGCCATGGTTAACTTCAGAGGTGCAGTTGTTGGTCACGCTGAAGAAAATGCAACGGGTGTTGTAGGCTTGCGAACACACAAAACTTCCTCTGATAAAATTCAGTTTCGAACCAAATAGATATGAGCTTTAAACTGAGATATCAACAGCTCTCAGCAGGTGAAATCGGGCCTTCAACGAAACACAGCCCAAATTTCAATCTGAACAAAATCAAGGAAAATATGAATGGGGAAAAACTTAAGATCAGAAACAAACCTACCCACCTGGATGGTTCACGCGAACGAGCAATGGCGCATAGTGGATGGCGCGGTGGTGGGGAGGGCCGCGGGGAGGGGCCAGCGCCGTGGCCTGGCTCGGTGGAGGGGCGGGCGCAGGGGCGGGCTGCGGTGGCGGGGACGGCCGCGGTGGCCGGAAGGGCCGCGGGGAGGGGGCT
>NC_057806.1:605423378-605431956 GCF_018294505.1 Triticum aestivum
TATTTGTCTGTCCTTTTTCCACCTACGGTCCCACCAGTCGGTGTAGGAGCTGTTCTGCTCACCCAACCCTCTATTCACACTTAATTCATCCATCCCTGGTAAGAGCTCCCCACGCACCCCATCTTTACTCCCTCCTCGCCGCTCTCTTACCTTCCCGATCCCCATGACCAGCTTCCACCTAGATCTTCACCGCCGCCACCCACCGCGACAGCGTCTCCGTCGCCGCCGCAACCGCATCTCCGTCGCTCGTCCCCCCACAAGGCCAAAACAATGGCATGTGTGTATGAAAACATCATTGGCAGCACATTCAACTACCAACTGACGGACGAGAGAAGCTCTTATTTTCAGGAATTGTAGACTGAACGTTCGACGTAACATCATCATGTGCGACCCAGGCCAGCACCATTCCATCCTGCCATGGTGATTGTTGGGGATACATCCCCGAGGTGTGACTCGCCCAGGAGGGGCCGGCTTACACCGTTGGTGACTCAACATGAATAAGGCCCAAGGAGAAAAGACATGAAGATGGCGGTTTACAAGCAAGCCTACCGAAGGCCCAAGACCCGGAAGTGTTTCAAGACCCGAAGGTGTGGGCCGCCGGATGGTAACTTGCCTGGCAAGGCAAGTCGACTTAGAACCAGAGTCGGTTATGTTATTTGAATCCGACCTAGACTCTTGTAAGCCGTCGGGCCTTGACCTGTCTATATAAAGGTGAGACCCGGTGGCAGGTTAACTCAAGAAACAATTGATCGATAGCTAGGTCAAGCAATTCCGCTCCCTTGTAATTGATATCCAAGCAATACAACTAGAAGCAGGACGTAGGCTTTTACCTCGTTTTGAGGGGCCGAACCTGGGTAAACCTTGTGTCCTTTGTCCCGTTTAACCCCTTCAAGCTAACCTACGTTGTGATGGCTCTACACCTAAGTCCTTTCACAAAGGCATCTACCATGACAAAATCACGACAGTTGGCGTCCATCATGGGGCCAGAGCGCAGTGGTTTCGAGTTCTTGAAGGGCAACTTATCAGGGATCAAAGGATATGCCGTGGGCCGGATGACTAAAAGTTGATGCGGCAAACTCTACATCGACAACGCTAGTTGGGGCCCCGAGGTCGACCCAATCGAGTACGGGTACCGGGCCCCCTTTGGCGGAATTCACGCCTTCATCGGCAAGATCGGCGAGTCAGAGCCTGAGCCGGACACCTGCACCGACATCATCGAGATGGCTTATTATGCGCGACCCGCCAGGGTTCAACCCGGCCGGAAGCATGTTTTCATTGGCTTTGTTCATGGGGCGGATCTTGAGGAAGATTCTGCATCTGGTGGAGAGACGGCCATCTATTCAGGTGATGAGTCCTCGACCGGAGAAACCAAGTCAATCTATCAGCTTCAGGATGGCAGGTTTGGGGGCTATTCCGATGGTGGCAGTATTCTGAACCCTTATGAGCCACCGAGTAGGGCTGCTATTTTTATGGCAGGTACGCAACCAGTTCTAAACTCATCAACGACTGCTGCTATGACATCCGGTTCAACTGCTGCTGCGACAGCTGGGGCGAGCGGCTCAGTCCGGTCGCCAGCTCAAGTTTTATCTGATCTCTTAGGCACTTCGATGAATCTATTAGCCATGGAGGTGACTCCTGCGAATCAAGCACAACATAATGCAAAAGTGGCAAAGATGCAAGATGAGGTGGCCAAGGCCCGGGAGGATATTAATGTAGAGAATGCCAGGATGGCAACAGAGTGAGCCCCGATGGAAGCCGATTCACAACGGATAAAAGCAGAGGCTTTTGGCCTGAGTCTGGATCAGAATGCGTCTAACGTTGTTCTTTGGAGGAGGCATGTGACGCCCCAAGACCGGCGCTCCAGATGCCTTCCATGGATTCCGAGATTCGTTGTGTGATTTGTTTCGTTCATTGCATTCATCATTGCATCATGTCATCTTGCACCCCTTTTTAAAACTCTGCTGAATAAAATGCATGGATCTTTGGTCCATTTAAATCGAGGGAAGTTCACATGGTGAAATTCTCTTTATAACATATAAAAGTATCCTACTATTATTAGGGAGCTATTATAAATATTCCAACAATTTGGAATTCACCACAACACACTTGCGAAACATTCCATGTCTTTGTTATCTCAATTCTTGGTCTCCAACTTTGCCCTAAATTCTTTCATCACTTTTCCGAGCAACACCTAAATCCTGAACATTTTTGGACCTTCCCAACCCTCACTTCCTATTCAAACCATTTGAATTTAAATCAAGTGAGTTTGAATTTAAACTTTCAGTCATGCCCACTTCTATTTTTCCTGGAACGATCTCATTTTTGGGAGTCTGAGAAAATTAACTCCATGCCCAATCTCCACTCCAATCTCTCTCGACATTTCTACTAAGTTTCCTTTTTTTAAATAGAGAGAGAGGGAGGGAGAGAGAGAGAGAGAGAGAAGAGAGGGAGCTCGACCAGGCCTCTTGGGCCTAGGATAGCCAGGCCGCCCTGCTCCCCTCAGCCCACCAAAGGCCCAGCCGGCACCCTCAACCCTAGGCCGATCGACCCCCCTCTCTTTCCCTCGATCCCTTCCTCCAACGCTGCCATCTCTCCCGATTGATCCCTTCCTTCTCCCACTCGTCTACCTCATGTGCCGCCTTCACACGCACACAGAGGGGCAGCGCATCGCGCCCGATCCCTCCTCTCGCTCGAGCCCTCACCCTCCTCTCGACCCCCACTCTGTCATACACACACACACCTCGAGCCAGGAGAGGAGCTCCATGCCCGATGTCCCTGCCGCCATGCCCTGCTGGCTCTGGTGAGGCCATGCCTTCCCTCCGCCGCTACCACTGCCCGCCGGCGACCTCCACCGCCTCCCCGCCAGGGCCCCTCGCAGGCTCCCTCCGTTGCCTTACCTCGCGCTCCCGGCATGCAGCAGCAGCGTCCACCTCGTCCAGCGGCCTCCTTTCTTCTCCTCGCGCCCGCCGCCGTCCTTGTCCGCGCCCAAAGGAGCCCACCGCCTCCCTCATACACCGGCGGCAAGCGGGCCATCTGCTCGACTTTGTCCTCGGCCCCGAGATCCTTCCTGCCATGGTTTTCCAAGCTCCGCCCTCCTCCCTGTTCCTCGCGCCGCTCGGAGCCGCTCACATCCGTGAGGAGCCCATGCCCGAGCTTCGAGTCTGCTACGTTCTGCTCGAGATCCGGCAAGACCATGGCCGGATCGGGTCCCTTCTCATCTCCCAGCCTTGGACCCAGCCTGCCGTGCACAACCTCCACTAGTGCAGAACCAGGCAATAGCACCGGTTCATAAGGCCCTTTAGTGCCGGTTAGGTAACCGGCACTAGGGTGTGGGCACTAAAGGCCCCCCCTTTAGTACCGGTTCAGCACGAACCGGTGCTAAAGGGCAACCACGTGGCACGAGCCAGCTCCGGGGGCCAGGAGCCCTTTAGTACCAGTTGGTAACACCAATCGGTACTAAAATGTTTGGGGGGTTTTTGGTTTTATGATTTCTTTTTCATTTAATTTTGTGTTCTCCATTTTAATTCTTTTTCGTTTGCTGGTATTTTACGATACTACACATTGTACACGTTATGCATATATATATATATAAATAGAATTTCTAGTAGAACCAATCATATATATATATCATCAATGTCTCACAAACCATATTAATTCACACATACACACATGTATAGCTATATACAATTTCTCCTACATGTGCATGTTGCCTTCAGAGCCAGTGGCATTAGCCTGATTGGTGCCTTCGGAGCACGATGACAATTGGAAGTGGTTCATGACCTGGTCGATGGGGGCGGTAGCGGGTAATAGTATTCTCCCTTTGGATTTATGACCTGGTCGAGCAAAAATCCCGCTATTTCCTCTTGAAGTGCTTCTACGAGCTCTGTTTCTAGGAGCTTGTCCCGCACCTCTTTGAACTGTTAAGAAGGAGATCAATATGCATGTGTATTAGTTGTGTGACTAGATATCGATAATGGTGTAAAAATTGTGAAGTGTTCTGACAAGCGTACCCATTTCTGTCTTTGAGATCTGCTCCTTTCGGACGCCATCATGCGAATGTTCTCGCAAACGCAGAATGCACACAGATTAGTCCCCTGCGCCTGCTTCAGGGCCTTTATTACGAGAATGGAATTTAATTTGATCAGATAATAATTAATCAAGCATGATAATTAAAGAGATGGCAGCTAGCTAGTACTACTTAATTACTTACCTTGGGTCGAAACCATTTCAGCTGTCGTTTCCATTCGCCTTCCGTGACGCTGATGAACCTTGCCCAAGCCCTGCCCGCCGACAAAGAAAATGAATAAAGGGGTTATTAAATAGTTCATATCATGAAATGACGAACTAAATAGGCTGAGATATATAGTTAATAATGATTGAAATTACCTGTTGACTATCCCAAACATGATGTTATAGTCACTATTTGCTTTGAGTAGTGAGTCCAGTATTTGAACTGTTCCGGCGTCAACTTTAATGATACACAAGACCTAGTGAAATCTGCATGCACACATGTTTGCATGTCTTAATTAAGCGGGCATATGTAAGCAAAAACATGTAGCTAGCTAGTAGGCAAAAACAGAGAATTTGTAGTACAAGAAAGTGTGACTCACTGGAAGTTGTAAGGAAGTAGTATATCTTCATTGTATTTGAGGTGCTTCAAGAACTCTAGCATGCTGTCCTCTACCTACTTTTCATGATGCTTGTTTATTGTCCATGTGTATTCATTAACGGTGTTTGGGTCAATGAACCCAATGCCATAGCGTCCACCTTTTGTCATTTCATACATCTTCATCCTGCATAATACCACAGAAAATAATATAGTGAGGATAATTACAGGTAATGGTTGATCAAAAGGATCACTACAGCTAGCTTGAGACTTAAATTACAGAAAAAAATCACTTACAGACAATAGCAACTGACGATAGATTTGTCGAGTGCGTCTTGATTGTATAACTGAAACAGTTCAGAATACTCAACGGTCACAGGTTTCTCATGGTAGTAATGATCCTTCTTGACTTGCACCATGAGGGACTCTCGATCGGATCTCTTGGTAATGTTCATGTACCATTCATGTAATTCATACATTCTCGTTGGGAGCTTCTTGACCTCTTCTGGCTTGACCAAAGGTTGGCCCCGGGCATATTTCCATTTTATTTCCTCCTCTTTAAGCACAGGCATGTCCTCGATCTCGAGGAGTTGTCCAACAGTGATTTTGAGAGTTTCAGCCTGCATTATATGCTCCTGGGTTATTACCACATCGCCCACCTCGGGAACGTAAACTGTTTGGCCACAATAATATTGGGCGCGCATACTGTCACGTGTTGTTGGCGGCACAACAAGCGGGGGGATCGATTGCGCCGCCTGTTCTCCCAGCTGGGCAACGGTTTTCCCGCATTTTTTGACAGCTGCTTGTTGTTTGCTCGAGCTCGAGCTCGCCTCCTTCTGTAGACGTTGTCGATGTAACTTCCTGATGTGGCGCTCATAGTTTGTGTCAACAGGCTTAGGAGCTGGTGGTTGAGCCATACGAATGAAGTGGTCAACTACTTCCACAGGCACTTTCTCCCTTGGCGGCGGTGGCGGTTTCGGTCCAAGATGGGCGTCGACTTCTGCCCATACTATGGCATTGGTTTGCTCCTTGGTCCTGTCGTAAGCCCTCTCAGGAAGAGGAGTACTGAGGTTTGGACCATATTTATATCGCTTGCCTCCGCCTGTACTTCCTGTACTATGACCTCGACTGGTACCGCTACGCACCATAGCTGCGGGGTGGCTCTTCTGCGATTGCTGAGGCGGCGGAGATGGCTGACGGGGCTGAGTTGGACAAGGAGGAGTGGCCTGAAGCTGTGCCGGACTTGGAGGAGGAGTGGCCTGAGGTTGTGCCGGACTTGGAGGAGGAGTGGACGTCTGACGCTGTGTCGGACTTGGAGGAGGAGTGGCCTGACACTTTGCCGGACTTGGAGGAGGAGGAGTGGCCTCACGCGTTGGTGGACTTGGAGCGGGAGTCTGGTGACTCGATGGCGGACTTCGACGAGGAGTCGGGTGACGCGGTGTCGGTGGCCTTCGAAAGATGATGCAATCCTTTCTCCATAGGATGGCATGATGTATGGCCTCTCCCAATGTGTGCTCGTCGTCACCTCCAGGAATGTCAAGCTGTAGCTCCGAATATGGGTCCACCACCTCATCAACCAAGACACGAGCATAGCCCGCTGGAATCGGGTTGCAATGGAAGGTTGCCTCGGGGGAATTTGAAAAAGCAACGGCGTCCGCCACTTTCATGGATATGTTCTTCATTTTGAAGTGTAGCTCGCAGTTAGTGTTCTCCGTGATGTCATCCACGGGGTATCTATCCAGCACTGCGTCGCCCGGGGCGGAACCCACGCTGCTTCTCGACATGGATGGGGCGGTGCTATCCAATGCTGGATCATCCGCCAGCTGCTGCAGCTGCTGAGACCCCCTTTGCTGGCTAAGTGAGTCGATCTGCTCCTGCTGCCGCTGGAATTTAACTGCCAATTCCGCTTGACTTGCTTCTAGGCCTTGAAGGCGTTCATAGTCCCGCTTCCTCTGCTCCTCCTCCATCTTCCTCTTCTTCTCCTCCGCAATCTTCTTTCTCGCACGGGTTCTGTAGTCGGCGTTCCAGTCCCAAAACCCCTCATACCACGGAATAGCGCCCTTGCCTCGTGTTCTTCCCGGGTGTTCAGGATTTCCCAGGGCACGCGTAAGCTTGTCGTTCTCTCTATTGGGCTGGAACATCCCCGATCGAGCCTCTTCTATTGCAACAAGTATCGCACCATCGGCTCCGTTCAGACATGCCCTCGTCGAAACATTGCCTGTCTTCGGGTCCAACTCCCCCCCATGCGCATAGAACCAAGTCCTGCACCTGGGGGGCCAGCTCTTAGTAACCGGAGTGACACTTGCATCCTCCATCTCTTTCTCAGACTTATCCCACTTAGGCATTGCCACCGCGTAGCCACCTGGCCCCAGCTTATGGAACTTATCCTTTTTTTCGGCATTCTTCTTGTTTATTCTCGACCGTTCCTTAGCTAATTCTGAATCCTTGAATTTCACGAAATCGTCCCAATGAGCACTTTGATTCTCTAGTATCCCCTCGAATACTGGAGTCTTCCTTCCTCCCTTGACGTACTTCTCCCATGTCGTTCTCTTGTGGTTCTTGAATGCAACCGCCATCTTCCTAAAAGCAGCGTCCTTGACTTTCTGCACATCTGCTTCTGTGAAATGATCTGGTAGGGTGAAATGTTCCATGAGAGTATCCCAAAGCAGTTTTTTTTATTCTCGTCAACAAAAGTAACATTTGGACGTGGCTTTGCTGGCTTTCTCCATTCTTGAAGGGAGATCGGGAGTTGGTCCTTCACAAGAACTCCGCACTGACGAACGAACTTGTCCGCAATCTTCTTAGGCGCTAATGGTTCGCCATTAGGTTTGAATGCCTCGATATTGTACTTTACGTCCTCCTTCAACTTTTTGTTCGGGCCTCGTTTCGTCCTTTTGCCTGAAGATTTGCTCGATCCGGATGGCTGAAAGAAGAAAGATCGATTCGTTAATATATCTTCAACTCATTTAAAACATGCGATGATCACCAGATTCCTGCTTATATAAATATATATACCTCGCCGGTGTTTGTTGTTTCAGGATCAACATGTTCTTCATCGTAGTTCATGACTTCATCAATTTGGTCGTCGCGATCGAATATCATATCACCCTCTCCGGTGTTGTTTAGAAATTCGGAGCCGTCAAAATCTTCTTCATTCTGATCATCATCTGGCCCACGTATGATATCGAACATGGTCTGCTCTCTCTCTCTGTCGGTATTGTCCGCCGTAGCTTTTATTTAACTATGCCAAAAGAAATATAAAACAGTTTAGTATAATATCGAATAATAGATATAATCTCAAATACATCGTCTCGAATAATAGATATAATCTCGAATACATCGTCTCGAATAATAGATTTAATCTCGAATACATCGTCTCGAATAATATATAATATTGAATAGTACTTCACTGGCTAGGCGGTGGACACCCAAAGAGAAGGAACCCTCACAGGATCATAGCTGAAGTGAGATCCCTAAAGAAACTGCCAGGTATTGGAGAACCTGCCGCCCTCTAACGCAACCATGTAGCGATGGACGTGCTCGTCCTCCTCCCTGACACGACGACGTACCACCTCCGGCGGGGCCGGCTCCCTCCGCACTGAAACTGGCCCACGCGAACGCCACCAAACGAGATCAGGTCGACGACGGGACCCGGGGCCGGGTTCCTCATCAAGCGGCGCGCCCCTCCAGGCAGCACCTCCCAGTGCCAGCCCGGCGGAGCCCAGTCCCGGACATGGGTCAGCTGGACGTCGTCACGGACGTGTCGACGGCGAGGATGCGAGCCGGGCATCGTCGACAACAAATACTAGCTATATGCCCGCAAAAAGTAACATTTTTTTAATGATTGGATTTTGATAACTAAAATTTCTAACATTTCTATAACATTTCTAACAATGCTATATATAACTAACATTTCTATAACATTTCTAATATTTCTATAACTAAAAAAAGAAAAATTTCTAACTTTTTTAT
>NC_057806.1:605432446-605446332 GCF_018294505.1 Triticum aestivum
ACGACGACGGGGACGGTGACGACGTAGCCGGGACGGGGCGGCGGTGACGATGGGGACGGGACGACGGGGCGGCGACGACGGGGACGGGGCGGCGACGGGCCGGGGCGGCGATGAGGAATATGGAGACGGCGGGGGCGGCGGGCGACGGTGCAGACGAGAAGAAGCAGAGGGAGATATGAGAAACTGATGAAATTTGAAGTGTTTTTTTATATAGAACCCACCTTTAGTACCGGTTGGAGCCACCAACCGGTACTAAAGGTCTGTTTTGGCTAGCCCAAGCGGCGGGAAGCGACCCCCTTTAGTACCGGTTGGTGCCACGACCCGGTACTAAAGGGTGTGCGCTGCCAGGCGAGGGGCACAAAAGTTTAGTCCCACCTCGCTAGCCGAGGGGCACTCGCACCTGCTTATAAGCCCCGCCGTCGCTGCTGTCTCGAGCTCCTCTCTTAAGCAGGCCTTCTGGGCCTACCTCTTCTGCGATGCCCTGTTGGGCCTACTGGGCTAGCGGGCCTGCATCCTGGCCCAACTTGAATTTGGGTTTCTAGTCGTATGCAGGCCGCTGTGGCCCAGTAGGTGGGCTTTTTTTCTAAAAAAATTTGCTTTATTTATTTTTGTGAATAACTTAACTTTGAAAATAGATTTTTCAGTGATTCTTTTTTCTTATATTTCATATTAGTGTGTTTTATCATTATATTCAATTTGGTAATGCTTAGGTTATTTAAAAAATGAAATGCCTTTGTAACGGATGGGTTTTCGTCCGAAACCCTGATACTTCGAAACAGATTGTCCATTTTGTACACGAGGTGCATCCAGTTTTTGCGGTAACCCTCTCTACTTTTTTGCACATGCTATGTGGGTGAAATTATGATACCATGCCAACTTTCAACCTTTTCTGAGTTCATTTGAAATGCTTTTCAATTTCAGGGTCATTTAGCTGAAAAAATCAGTAAATGCATGAAAGAATTTGCTTGCACATAAAATTTCTTCGCGTTTCAAATGCCAAAACACATAACTAGCTACCCTAACTATTACAGAGATTCCCTCCTGGGTGTGAAACACAGAAGAAAGTGATGATAGTTAAGCCGATCACATCCCAGATCTTTGGGTGTGAAACTTTTTCTTCGCGTGTGTCCCTTTGCGTCGTAGCCATGGAAAATCTTCATCATTTAACGGGATGCTCGGGTCAATATTCACTGTGAATGGAGCAATTTCATCAAACTTTTCATAATCTTCTGACTTGTCTGTCTTGTCATCCACTCCCACAATGTTTCTCTTCCCAGAAAGAACTATGTGCCGCTTTGGCTCATCGTACGATGCATTCACTTCCTTATCTTTTCTTTTTCTTGGCTTGGTAGACATGTCCTTCACATAGAAAACCTGTGCCACATCATTGGCTAGGACGAATGGTTCGTCTGCATACGCAAGATTGTTGAGATCCACTGTTGTCATTCCGTACTGCGGGTCCTCCTTTACCCCGCCTCGTGTCATATTGACCCATTTGCACCGAAACAAAGGGACCTTCAAACCACGTCGATAGTCAAGTTCCCATATGTCCTGTATATAACCATAATATGTTTCCTTTCCCGTCTTGGTTTCTGCATCAAAGCGGACACCACTGTTTTGATTGGTGCTCTTCTTATCTTGGGCGATCGTGTAAAATGTATTACCATTTATCTCGTACCCTTTGAAAGTCATTATATTCGAAGATGGTAACTGGGACAACAAGTACAGGTCATCTTCAATAGAGGTGTCATGCATGGTACGTGCTTGCAACCAGCTGGCGAAACTCCTGGTTTGTTCACGTGTAATCCAGTCATCAGACCGCTCCGGGTGTTTGGAGCGTAGCAAATTCTTGTGTTCATCCATATACGGAGCCACCAAGGCGGAATTTTGTAGAACTGTGTAGTGTGCTTCAGTGAGAGAATGTCCGTCCATACATATTATTTGTTCCCCTCCTAGCGTGCCTTTTCCATCCAGTCTGCCCTTATGCCGCGATTCAGGAACACCAATCGGCTTAAGGTCAGGAATAAAGTCAATACAAAACTCAATGACCTCCTCATTTTGACGGCCCTTGGAGATGCTTCCTTCTGGCCTAGCACGGTTATGAACATATTTCTTTAAGACTCCCATGAACCTCCCAAAGGGGAACATGTTGTGTAGAAATACAGGACCCAAAACGTTAATCTCTTCGCATAGGTGAACTAGGACATGCGTCATGATGTTGAAGAAGGATGGTGGGAACACCAACTCGAAACTGACAAGACATTGCACCAAATCATTCTATAACCTTGGTATGATTTCTGGATCGATTACCTTCTGAGAGATTGCATTGAGAAATGCACATAGCTTCACAATGGCTAATCAAACATTTTCCAGTAGAAGCCCCCTCAATGCAACCGGAAGCAGTTGCGTCATAATCACGTGGCAGTCATGAGACTTTAGGTTCTGGAACTTTTTCTTTGCCATGTTTATTATTCCCTTTATATTCGACGAGAAGCCAGACGGTACCTTAATACTGAGCAGGCATTCAAAGAAGATTTCCTTCTCTTCTTTGGTAAGAGCGTAGCTTGCATGACCCTGATGTATGCCGTCTTTTCCGTGCATACGTTGCTGGTCCTCCCGTGCCTCAGGTGTATCTTTTGTCTTCCCATACACGCCCAAGAAGCCAAGCAGGGTCACACAAAGATTCTTCGTCGCGTGCATCACGTCGATTGCGGAGCGGACCTCGAGGTCTTTCCAATAGGGCAGGTCCCAAAATATAGATTTCTTCTTCCACATGGGTGCGCGTCCGTCAGCGTCATTCGGAATAGGTTGTCCACCAGGACCCTTTCCAAAGACCACCTTCAAATCCTTGACCATACCATGTACATCAGCACCAGTACGGTGGCGAGGCTTCGTCCGGTGATCCGCCTCACCTTTGAAATGCTTGCCTTTCTTTCTTACAGGATGCCTGCTCGGAAGAAATCGATGATGTCCCAGGTACACATTCTTATTAGCCAAATATATACTGTCGGTATCGTCCAAACAGTGCGTGCATGCGCGGTATCCCTTGTTTGTCTGTCCTGAAAGGTTACTGAGAGCAGGCCAATCATTGATGGTCACGAACAGCAACGCCTTTAGGTCAAATTCTTCCCCCATGTGCTCATCCCACGCACGTACACCTGTTCCATTCCACAGTTGTAAGAGTTCTTCAACTAATGGCCTTAGGTACACATCAATGTCGTTGCCGGGTTGCTTAGGGCCTTGGCTGAGCACTGGCATCATAATTAACTTCTGCTTCATACACAACCAAGGAGGAAGGTTATACAAACATAGAGTCACAGGCCAGGTGCTATGGTTGCTGCTCTGCTCCCCAAAAGGATTAATGCCATCTGCGCTTAGACCAAACCATACGCTCCTTGCATCATCTGCAAACTCCTTCCCTTACTTTCTTTCGATTTTTCTCCACTGCGACCCGTCAGCGGGTACTCTCTACTTTCCGTCTTTCTTACGGTCTTCTCTGTGCCATCGCATCGCCTTGGCATGCTCTTTGTTTTGGAACAAACGTTTCAACCGTGGTATTATAGGAGCATACCACATCACCTTGGCAGGAATCTTCTTCCTAGGGCGCCGACCCTCGACATCACTAGGGTCATCGCGGCTGATCTTATAGCGCAATGCACCACATACCGGGCAAGCGTTCAAATCCTCGTACTCACCGCGGTAGAGGATGCAATCATTAGGGCATGCATGTATCTTCTGCACCTCTAACCCTAGAGGGCAGACAGCCTTCTTTGCTTCGTACGTACTCTCGGGCAATTCGTTGTCCTTTGGAAGTATATCCTTTATCATTACCAGCAACTTTCCAAATCCCTTGTCAGATACACCATTCTCTGCCTTCCATTGCAGCAATTCCAGTGTGGTGCCCAGCTTTTTCTTATCACCTACGCAATTCGGGTACAACAATTTTTTGTGATCCTATAACATGCGCTGCAACTTCTTCTTCTCCAAATCACTTGCGCAGTTTCTCTTTGCATCGGCTATGGCCCGACCTAGATCATCAACGGGCTCATCTGATGCCTCTTCTTCAGCTTCTTCCCGCATTGCCGGCTCAGCTTCTTCCCGCATTACCGGCTCAGCTTCTTCCCCCATTGTTGTATCATCGTATTCAGGGAACCCATGGCCAGGATAGCTGTCGTCGTCCTCTTCTTCTTCATTGTCTTCCATCATAACCCCTCTTTCTCCGTGCTTGGTCCAAACATTATAGTGGGGCATGAAACCGGACTCAAACAGGTGGACGTGAATGGCTCTTGACGTAGAGTAATTGTGACCATTCTTATAGCCAGCACATGGACAAGGCATAAAACCATCCGCCCGCTTGTTTGCCTCAACCGCAATCAGAAAAGTATGCACGCCCTCAACGAACTGGGGAGAGCATCGGTCATCGTACATCCATTGCCGGCTCATCTTCATTACACAACACCGAATAGACCAAATTAATACAAGTTCATACATAAAGTTCATACAACACTTAAATGCAACAAACAAATAACTCTCTAGCTAAAGCATTTAAATGCAACAACAAATGCGATCAAGATCGCAACTAAGGTAACAATGGATCCAACAGCATAATGATACCAAGCCTCACTATCGATGGCATATTTTCTAATCTTTCTAATCTTCAAGCGCATTTTGATCATCGACGACATCGGCAACATGCAACTCCAATTCCATCTTCTCCCCCTCAATTCTTTTCAGTTTTTCTTTCAAGTACTCATTTTCTCTTTCAACTAAATTTAACCTCTCGACAATAGGGTCGGTTGGAATTTCCGGTTCACATACCTCCTAGAAAAAATTTCTATGTCAACTTGATGGGCATAATTTGTCATAAACACGAAATGCAACTAGTTTTAAAAGAGAATATATATACCACATCCGAATCATTGCAAGAGTAAATCTAGCAATGACAGATGAAAGGACAAAGTTGCTAACCTTTGTGATCATTTCAATGGATGGGGGCCTTCAAATCTTGACAAAATTTGGGCAAAATGTGTGATGAGCTCGAGAGGAAGAGGGGAAGAACAGAGAGGAGAGGGCAAAGGGGAAGAACAGAGCGAGCTCGGGTGGACGAAGGGTTTATGTAGGACGACCTTTAGTACTGGTTCGTGCCAAGAACCGGTACTAAATGGGATGGAGGGGCCCCAGTCTGACAACATCCTGCCACCACTCTCATTAGTACCGGTTCGTGGCACGAACCGGTGCTAAAGGTTCGCCATGAACCGGTACTAATGAAAGCGGCCCGGCTAGCCGTTGGAACCGCACTAATGTATACATTAGTGCCGGCTCAAATACAAACCGGCGCTAATGTGCTTCACGTTTGACCCTTTTTCTACTAGTGCTCTGATCGCTTGGGTTCGGCGCTCCATGGACCCAAGCCTCGTCCTCAAGCTGTTGCCACGATACCTACCCAAACAGGAGAAATTTTGGGTCGCCAAGTACCTCGACGTTCATCACCATGTACGACTACAGCGCCAAGGGAACCACTACCCTCGACTCGGGGATGCCAAGTTCCCCTACGACCCGTGTACGACTACGGGGATTCACCACGCACCCTTCGGATACGCCAAGTTCTACTACATGGACCACCAAGTTTCTTTACCGGTGACTCGAACGTCTATGAAACGTGTACGCCTACCGTCGTCGACGGCCGTTGAGTGAACGACTACACACGCCGTGTATTTAACCAAGTTCGATGACAACCTCCGAAGAACTCGGATTCGCCACGTTCCACTACCGTCGCCCCCGGAAACCTTGGATTCGTCAAGTACCTCTCCGAAATGAACGTGTACCACTACGCCCAAGTTCCACTACAAGATGTACCACTACCGTCATTGTGTACCACTACTTCCACTACCGTCGCGAGAACGACTACTTCCACTACCGTCGAACCCGACCCGCTCCGAAAAAGTTTGCTTCGAAGGTATAACAGCCGAGACGACGTCCGTGAACGAATGTTTGTGATGTATGAGTTTCTCATGTTCGAACCGTGTGCGAGTTGTTCCTTGCGTGTTCCTTGTTGCCTTGCCATCGACATGTGGGACACCCGGTAACCGGGATCACCCCACCATCTCTAGCATGTCCCACACATCCACACCCTTCTTTTGCATCGGCATCTCAATGAGTTGTCGGAGTAGCCGGAATGTTGCCGTGGCACCCATTTCTTTCCGCCATGGTGACAAAATGCTCCATATCTTATAACATGCCAACATCTTCATAAAAAATTGCATGTAACTTGCACATGTCATCCGCATCATGATAATAACATTTAAAATGTTTAAAATTATTGTTTGCATTAAATTGCTAAATGACATGGGGATTTACCGGAATTGTTGTTTGTTGTTCCGACCTCATTTAAACTTTCCTAGATAGGTAGTTTTATTATGCTTCACCTCTTGCCATGTTTAACTATATCTAATATTGTTGAGTATATAAATGAGAGTTAACTTAATAATTAAATGTGGTGTTTCTGTGATATGCAACTCGTTGCATATTGAGCTCCACTTAACTTATAGTATTGTTTTTTGCACTTTGCCATGCCATGCCTCTTTAAACCGGACATGCATCATACTTGATTGTGTATTGTGCCATGTTTATGTGATGGTTGTTTACCATGATGTTTGCTTCTTTTCGGTTGCGCTTCTTCTTGATAGTTCCGGTCACGTTGCGATTGTGAGGATCCGTTCGTCTACATTGGTTCGTCTTCTTCATGGACTCGTTCTTCTTCCTAGCGGGGTTTCAGGCAAGATGACCGTCGCCTTGGATATCACTATTATTTTTGCTATGCTAGTTGTCTCGATGCTATCGCTATGTCGGGCTACCTACCACTTGTTTCTCAAGCCTCCCAATTTGCCATGACAACCTGATGACCCACAAGTGTAGGGGATCTATTGTAGTCCTTTCGATAAGTAATAGTGTCGAACCCAACGAGGAGCAGAAGGAAATGATAAGCGGTTTTCAGTAAGGTATTCTCTGTGAGCACTGAAATTATCGGTAACAGATAGTTTTATGATAAGGTAATTTGTAATGGGTAACAAGTAATAAAAGTAAATAAGGTGCAACAAGATGACCCAATCCTTTTTGTAGCAAAGGACAAGCCTGGACAAACTCTTATATAAAGGAAAGCGCTCCCGAGGACACATGGGAGTTATCGTCAAGCTGGTTTTCATCACGTTCATATGATTCACATTCGGTACTTTGATAATTTGATATGTGGGTGGACCGGTGCTTGGGTACTGTCCTTCCTTGGACAAGTGAAAGATCGTGGATGTCGCCTAGAGGGGGGGTGAATAGGCGTTTTAAAATAATTACGGTTTAGGCTTGAACAAATGCGGAATAAACCTAGTGGTTAATTTGTCAAGCACAAAACCTAAAACAACTAGGCTCACCTATGTGCACCAACAACTTATGCTAAGCAAGATAAGCAACTATGTGATAGCAAGATATATGACAGGAAACTATATGGCTATCACAAAGTAAAGTGCATAAGTAAAGGGTTCGGGTAAGAGATAACCGAGGCACGCAGAGATGATGATGTATCCCGAAGTTCACGCCCTTGCGAATGCTAATCTCCGTTTGGAGCGGTGTGGAGGCACAATGCTCCCCAAGAAGCCACTAGGGCCACCGTAATCTCCTCACGCCCTCGCACAATGCAAGATGACGTGATTCCACTAAGGGACCCTTGAGGGCGGTCACCGAACCCGTACAAATGGCAACCCTTGGGGGCGGTCACCGAACCCGTACACTTTGGCAACCCTTGGGGGCGGTCACCGGTACCCGTCAAATTGCTCGGGGCGATCTCCACAACCTAATTGGAGACCCCAATGCTTGTGCGGAGCTTTACACCACAATGATTGAGGTCCGAACACCACCAACCGTCTAGGGCGCCCAAGCACCCAAGAGGAACAAGCTCAAGGGTACCAAACACCCAAGAGTAATAAGCTTCTCAACTTGTAACTTCCACGTATCACGCGGAGAACTCAAACCGATGCACCAAATGCAATGGCAAGGGCACACGGAGTGCCCAAGTCCTTCTCTCTCAAATCCCACCGAAGCAACTAATGCTAGGGAGGAAAATGAGAGGAAGAACAAGAAGGAGAACTCCAAGATCTAGATCCAAGGGGTTCCCCTCACAAACAGGAGAAAGTGATTGGTGGAAATGTGGATCTAGATCTCCTCTCTCTTTTCCCTCAAAAACTAGCAAGAATCCATGGAGGGATTGAGAGTTAGCAAGCTCAAAGAAGGTCAACAATGGGGGAAGAACACGAGCTAAAAGGATAAGGTTCATTGGGGAAGAAGACCCCCTTTTATAGGTGGGGAAGAATCCAACCGTTATGCTCACAGCCCGCATAGAGCGGTACTACCGCTCCAAGGAGCGGTACTATCGCTAGGGCGGAAGTACCCCTTTGAAAAACAACAGCGAGGAGGCAAAAGGCCAGAAGAACCGCCGGAGCGGTACTACCGCTCGTCCTCACGGTACTACCGCTCGACCTCATGATACTACCGCAAATGGTAGCGGTACTACTGCTTGCGAGCGGTACTAAAAAAATACATCCGGGCCTACCACCACAAGACTTGGGACGAGTTTTTGGTCCGGAGCGGTACTACCGCTGTAGCAACCGCGGTAGTACTGCTCTGGAGCGGTAGTAAAAAATTACATCCGCTCCAATTCACGGTTGTACCGCTGCAGCCTTTTCAGAACACCAAAACTGCCACAACTTTTGCAAACGGACTCCGAATTCGATGAAACCAAGTTTGTTGGAAAGCTAGCGAAAAGGGCTAACACAATCTTCAAAGAAATATCAATAAGAAGCAAATGAGAAAAGTCCCATAAGAAAATGGTGAGAACCCTTCCTCGGAAAAGATCAGTAAAACCTCCAACACCGAGAACATCATAGAAGATGCATGCGAACTCCGTTTTCGATGAACTCAAGCTTGTCATCAAGATGACCATAAGCTCTAAGACTCACAAAGAGAACCAAACAAGAACCAAGAAAGATGATGCAAGGATGCAATGGTTTGAGCTCTCTACTAACGATACGATCAAGCTACCAACTTGAGAGCCCCCCTTGATAGTACGGCAAACGATCCTATAACCCGGTCTCCAAACTACCACCATGAGACCGGTAAAATAGAAAACCTATCAAGGGAAAACCTTTGCCTTGCACATGGTCCACTTGAGCTAGATGATGACTGAGGGAGTCCTGGATTAGGGGGTGTTCGGGTAGCCGGACTATACCTTCAACTGGACTCCTGGACTATGAAGATACAAGATTGAAGACTTCGTCCCGTGTCCGGATGGGACTTTCCTTGGCGTGGAAGGCAAGCTTGGCGATGCGGATATTCAAGATCTCCTACCATTGTAACCGACTCTATGTAACCCTAACCCTATCCGGTGCCTATATAAACCGGAGGGTTGTAGTCCGTAGGCAATAAACTCCATATACAACAATCATACCATAGGCTAGCTTCTAGGGTTTAGCCTCCTTGATCTCATGGTAGATCTACTCTTGTACTACCCATATCACCAATATTAATCAAGCAGGACGTAGGGTTTTACCTCCATCAAGAGGGCCCGAACCTGGGTAAAACATCGTGTTCCCTGCCTCCTGTTACCATCCGGCCTAGACGCACAGTTCGGGACCCACTACCCGAGATCCGCCGGTTTTGACACCGACATTGGTGCTTTCATTGAGAGTTCCTCTGTGTCATTGCCCTTAGGCCCGATGGCTCCTTTGATCATCAACAACGATACAGTCCAGGGTGAAACTTTTCTCCTCGGACAGATCTTCGTCTTCGGCGGCTTCGCTCTACGGGCCAATTCGCTCGGCCACCTGGAGCAGATCGAAAGCTACGCCCCTGGCCATCAAGTCAGGTTTGGAAGCTTAAACTACACGACTGACATCCGCGGAGACTTGATCTTCGACGGGTTCGAGCCACGGCCAAGCGCGCCGCACTATCTCGAGGGGCATGATCTAGCTCTGCCTCCGGACAGTGTCCTGGAGGCCACACACGCATCGGTTCCGACCCCTAACTCGGAGCCTATTGCGCCAATCGAGGATGAGCGGTTGGACGTTACCTCGTGGGCTTCGATCTCAAAGGCGATCGAGCCGAACGCTAGCCCCGCACTCTGCATGATCCGTGACTTCGAGGATCCGGACTCCTTTCCAAACTCCGAACCCCCCGCGCCCCTGCCGATCGAATCCGATTGGGCGCCGATAATGGAGTTCACCGCCGTAGACATCTTTCAGCACTCGCCTTGTGGCGATGTCCTAAACTCTCTCAAGTCTCTCTCCTTATCAGGAGAGCCCTGGACGAACTACGGTCAGCGAGGATGGGATACGGACGATGAAGAAATTCAAAGCCCACCCACCACCCACTTGGTAGCCACTGTCGACAATTTAAACGACATGCTCAACTTCGACTCCGAAGACATCGACAGCATGGATGATGATGCAGGAGATACCGACGAACGAACGCCCATAGGGCATTGGACAGCCACCTCATCTCACGATGTGTACATGGTGGATACCCCTAAAGGAAGCGACAATGAGGAAAAAGGGGATGGGACGGGAGATCGACCCCCCGAAAAGCAATCAAAGCGTCGGCGCAAACGCTGACCCAAGCCCCGCCTCGACAAAAACCCAGCCATAGAGCAGGACGAGCCGGTAGACGACGAGCAGGCCTTAGAGCAACCATCCGAACAGGGCAACACGGATAGAGAAGCCGAACATGCCTCCTCTGGCGAAAACCTATGGAGCAGAAGAATCTCCATGAGAGGCTCGTTGCAACTGCACGCAGCCTAAAAAAGCAGAAGCGGAAGCTAAAAACAGCGGAAGATGCACTCCGGATTAGATGGAGCAAAGTAATCAATACCGCAAATAAATATGGCGACAGTCGCCGCACTAAAAGCTATCCGAAAAGAAAGCTACTGCCTGAATTCGACGAAGAGGCCCTAGAGCCCTCGCATTCAAAAAATGAGAAAGCCACACGGTCGGATAGACGACCCCATAAATCAGCAAGCGGCGCCGCACCTAAATCGGCATGCGACCCACTTAAGGATTCGCATCATGGCCCAGTCAGGTCCATTTATGGGCCAAGAAAGTAAGCTCTCGTAATCAACGCTATGAAGCCATCATCAGAATCCGGCACACCCAAATACAGGGGTGCCGCACACCCCCTATGTTTCACCGATGAGGTCCTGGACTATGAATTCCCAGAGGGATTCAAACCCGTAAACATAGAGGCATATGATGGAACAACAGACCCTGGAGTTTGGATCGAGGATTATATCCTCCACATACACATGGCTAGAGGAGATGATCTCCACGCCATGAAATATTTACCCCTTAAGCTTAAAGGGCCAGCCCGGCATTGGCTTAAAAGCCTTCCCGAGAACACAATTGGAAGCTGGGAAGAGCTCGAGGATGCTTTTCGAGCAAACTTTCAAGGGACCTATGTCCGCCCTCCGGATGCAGACGATCTTAGTCACATAACTCAACAATCCGGAGAATCAGCTCGGCAGTTCTGGAATAGATTCCTCACTAAAAAGAATCAGATAGTTGACTGTCCGGACGCTGAAGCCTTAGCAGCTTTCAGGCATAACGTCCGAGACGAATGGCTCGCCAGACACCTCGGCCAAGAAAAGCCAAGAACAATGGCCGCACTAACAAGCCTCATGACCCGCTTTTGTGCAGGGGAGGACAGCTGGTTGGCAAGGTGCAGCCCCAGCGACCCAAGTACATCCAAAACTAGGGATGGAAACAGAAAACCGCGACGCAACAAGGACCATCGCTGGACTAAGGACAAAAGTCCGAAGAGCACGGCAGTCAATGCCGGATTCAAAGGCTCACGACAAAATCAGGCAAAATCGCCCCCCCCCCCCCAGGATAACAAGGACGATCCATCCAACCTAAATAAAATCCTGGATAGGATATGTCAGATACACAGTACTCCCGGGAAGCCTGCTAACCATACCCACAGAGAATGTTGGGTTTTCAAACAATTCGGTAGACTCAATGCCGAACACAAGGGGCTCGACACACCAAGCGAAGACGAGGACGAACCCCAAAAGTAGAGCACCAGGAAACAAAAGGACTTCCCACAAGAAGTAAAAACAGTGAACTCACTTCACATAACAAAACGTGCGGCGCCCTTAAAGGTACGCACCACACGACCCATCCCCAAAGGGTCCTGCCACTAGTTGTCAAAACCAATCATCTTCGATCAGCTAGATTACTCTAGAAATATCAAGAATGTAGGCTGGACTGCCTTGATACTCGATCCAATAATTGGCGGACTCCAGTTTTCAAATGTCCTTATGGACGGCGGCAGCGGACTAAACCTGATATATCAGGATACAATCCAGCACATGGGGATAAACCCAGCAAGAATCCGCCGCAGCAAAACCTCCTTTCAAGGGGTAATACCTGGTCCGGACACCCATAGTATGGGTTTCCTCCAGCTCGAAGTCATATTCGGCTCTGCCGATAACTTCTTCCGCGAAAAGCTGACCTTCCATATCGTCCCGTTCTCAAGTCGCTATCAAGCACTACTGGGACGCGAAGCTTTCGCTCGCTTGAACGCAATACCACATTATGCATCCCTTACGCTTAAGATGCCCGGTCCACGAGGCATCATCTCTTTGAAGGGGAAGCACTAAAGTGTGCCTCCCCAAGGGGAGGACTGTGCGGCCGCCTTGACAGCCCCACAGCAAAATGGCCTCACCGGCCAAAAAAAACTTCGAAATAGGTCATTCAAGACCAAGAACACGGATAGACAAGTTCGGGACAAAATCATCATCGATGCAGGCTTAGTGGCCATATACCCCCGCACTAGGGGCTCCATGCATATACAATAAGAGACAATAAAGCTCAATTTTATATATTTTATTTTATACTTTGTTTATTTTAAACTTTTGTTCGGCAGGACCCGTTTTCAACTCAGTTCCTCTCTTTTACAGATGAACGTCGTGCGGCGCCCGTCCAGGATACGGCACGACGGAGACACAGGCACAGACATGCAGTAGGGACCCGTCCTAAAGGATTCTTTTTAGATTAAGACCCTGCGTAAACCTTTTTTACTGTCTCTTGTTGCTACACATTCCCTGGTTTTTTCTGATATAACCAAGGGGGAGGCTGGCGTCTTGGCATGTGGCCACGTCAGAATTTTTGCGTGTACCTGGACACTAGGGGCTTTTTTAATAAAGAGTGGTGTTTTGCCTGCACTCATAAAGACCGAACACCTTAGGGAGTGTTCGGCGTCGCGAGTTTTGGCATTATATGCATCAGCTCCGAATCATGTCTTTGGTCAAATGTTGGGTTGCCCTGCTCCTGAGTTCGGCTACCTTACGTTCCGCTCTATCAGTTAAGATAGCACCAGGAGAACTACTGCGATTGTGCCCCAGTTCGGCCGGGCGAGCACCTCAGTAGAGAAAGCCGAAAACTGACTATCATGATGTAGCGTGAGACTGGTCAGCGACTCGATGACCTATCGGAATCTATCGGATTCCTCCGCTTTAACGAAGGGCCGCTTCCCGGTCAGGCACATACGCACCCCGAACTCGGGCGAGCGCAGTCGCCACCAAGGGGCTACCCAAATAGTCTCACTGTCAAGCTCCTATGGCTAAGTGAAAATGTTAAAGCATTATAGTCCGGTTGCCTGGCCCGCTGCGCTATCACCTCCTTTGTAGGACCAAGACGTTGGGTTAAGTGTGAAAATGCGTCTTCTGCGAGCACCCCCACACTATGTGCATGGGGGCTGAAGCCAACGACTGCCATCTTTCAGATTTTGTATATATATATATATATATATATATATATATATATATATATATATATATATATATATATATA
>NC_057806.1:605446664-605471752 GCF_018294505.1 Triticum aestivum
AAAACGGCCGAACAGGAGGTGTTCCCAATACTTGGAGGCACAAGTATAAAAAAGGCCACTGCAGTTTATCAAAATATTACTTTATAATTACATATGCTATCATAACATAGCATCTTTCGGGCACTGCGTCTCTATTACCCGAGCACCTTCAAGAACTTCCTGAAAATAGTGCTCGGAGGGTACTCAGCTTTTGTCCGAATCTCGGGACGCAACAATGGTGGTCTCCATCTCTGCCCAGTATGTCTTAACACGGGCAAGAGCCATCCTAGCGCCCTCTATGCATGCTGACCTCTTCATTGCATTTATACGCCGCACCGCGTCAAGGAATTGTTGCACCAAGCTGAAATAACTCTTCGGCTCCGATTTCCTCGGCCACAGGTGACCCATGACGTACTTCATGGCGAGTCTAGAGAACCTAGTCAGTTCGGCCCATTGAGCCAAACGATCATCCACTGCCAGTGGACGCTCTGGATTGTGAAACTGCGACCAGAAAAGCTTTTCCACTTCGCGATCTTTCTGATCTCGAAAGTGTTCGGTCGCATCAGCAGCACTCGCTGCCAAATCCAGATAGGTATCCTCCACACTCCACATCCGGTCCAACAGAGCAAACTTCGGATCACAAAATTTCCTTCGCAGCATAAAGGGCTTTCCAGCCGCAATCTGTTCGGCCTGAAGCAGCTCCTCCTTCGCAGCTCTCATCACAGAGCGCGCGTCCTTGGCATTGGCAACGGCCTTCTCTAAGTCCGTCTGTTTCGCCTGGTCTTCTTTTTCAAGAAGTCTGCAATGGTCTGTAACGCTCTTTAACTTTTCGGCCATCTCTTCGTTGCTGCGGCAATGAGCAGCCTGTTCGGCTCTCAGCTCTTCAAGGGCTTTCCTGGTGGCCGCATCACTTTCGCCGGCTTGTTCTTTAGCTCGGGCAAGTTCTGCCCTAAGACTCTCCACGGCGGCCGCACCATCTGCGTCAAGCACACACATCGTAAGACACAGGCATAAAACTGTTCTTACCTGATGCCGCCCGAGGAATTACATACCTTGAGCCTCATCAAGCCGCTTATTGACAAGCGTGATGTCAGCATCTGCCACGTCCAGTTGCCGCTTTAATTCGGCAAAATCGTTAGTTCGGCTCGATTCCGGACACCCTGCCGCCTACATTCAAAGGCGACATCTTAGACCTAGGATTATGATCCTCCGCGTGCCGTCATTTCTTGACGACGCGCAGAGTCTCATGGGCTACTATCTACACAGGGCGCATCTTATGCATGCGCAACTGACAAAAGTATACATTATCTAATGTACCTCGAAACCCGTCAGTAAACTTTTGACGGCCTCATATAATCCGCTCTCTACGGATGAAATCCTATCAATCACCGTGCCCATCAATGCGTGGTGCTCCTCTGAGATAGAAGCTCACCCCAGCAGAATCTTTAGCTCCTCCGGCCGAGCACCTGACGGTGCCGGGCTCGTCCCATGACCTCTTTCGAAGGCCGGACGCGGAGAACCTCAGGGGGCCGCATAGCCACCTTCCGCCCCTACCGGATTCGGAGAAACCCTCCGCGATGACACCTCAGGGCCGCCCGCCTCTCTAGGCGGCACGGCAGGGGGAGGCGTCTCGCTCTCCATCATCTCCGGAAGGAGATCCCCCGAAGACGAGCTCTGCTGAGAAGGGCTGAGGTCCGAGCTACAAGGTAAAAATTCGGTTAATCTTCTCAGATATAAATCAAGGATTTCCCTCATCCCTCAAAAGGAAGATCTTTCTCTACTTACGGCTCGGGGGAGGGCTGATCCCCTTGAGGGCGTAGTCCGGCCGAGGATCTCCCCGGCGTCGGACCCTCTGACGAGGATTTTTTCCCCCGCTTCGAGGCCATGGCTTCCTGGTCGTCAGAGGCGGCTCTCTTCTTCCCCTTAGGAGAGGGATTGTCGGTTCCTCCCTTCGGAGCAGCCTCCTTTGAGGAGGCCATAGTTTCCTTGTCCTCCCCCTTGCTTCCCTCCGGAGGCATTATCTCCAGCATCTTGACTAGCACGGGATCTGGCCTGGTTTCGGGAAGGGGAGCCGGACACCTGATCAGCTTTGCCTTCGCTATCGACTCCTGTTTAAAAGGACGGCTCTTTTAGGGGCAAGTTTATGACAATTATACGGATAGAGGGTCCGGGCACAAGGTTGCTTACTTGAGTATCCGGGCGATTGCAGCTTAGGCCTGCGTCCTCGGTTAAATCCGGACACATTTCTTGTGATCCGAAGAACAGTTTATACATCTCCACGGGCGTTGCGCCCATGAAATTCTGGAGAGCTCGCGGTCCCTCTGGATTAAACTCCCACAGGCGAAGGGAGCGACGTTTGTCGGGCAATATTCGACGAATCAGCATGACCTATGTCACCTTGACCAGGCTGAGGTCTCCTTCCAAGAGATCCTTAATGCGGCCCTGTAACAAGGGCACGTCTTTGGGCAAACCCCAATCTAACCCTCTGTTAACCCATGACGCTAGCCGTGGTGGGGGACCCAAGCGAAAGGCAGGAAGCGCCACCCACTTGGTGCTCCGGGGAGTGGTGATATAAAACCACTCTCGTTGCCACAAGCCTAGCTCCTCTTAAAAAGAGCCCTCGGGCCATGGAGCATCAGCATTTTTGCTTATAACAGCACTTCCGCACTCTGCGTGCCGTCCCGTGATCATCTTCGGCTCCACTTTGAAAGTCTTGAGCCATAATCCGAAGTGAGGGGTCACACGGAGGAATGCTTCGCATACAACGATAAACAAGGAGATATGGAGGATGGACTCCGGAGCTAAGTCATGAAATTCCAGCCCGTAATAAAACAGCAGTCCCCTCACAAAGGGATCCATCAGGAAGCCTAACCCCCGAAGGAAGTGAGACACGAACACTACGCTCTCCCCGGGCTGGGGACTGGGGATAGCCTGCCTTTGAGCAGGCAACCTGTGCGAAATTTCGGCGGTCAAGAACTTAGCCTCTCTCAATTTTAGCACGTCCTCCTCCGTGACGGAGGAGGGCATCCATCGGCCTTGAAGGTCGGAACCGGACATTGTCGAAGGTCTGAGGCGCCCGGAATCTGGAGCCTAGGGTGTTGGAACTCGAGGCGACGGGCGAACTCGTTTTGGGATTGGAGAAAAGGAGTAAGGCCCTGGTCTCTTTATAAGAGGTTGAATACCAGGAGCCCTCCCCGTAACCGTTTGGGACTCGCCTTTAATCGAGAAAACATGCTAACGGGCACGATTGGATTACCCACATCCGTATTGATGAGAATCCCGTAAAAGGGGGGACACGATCTCTGCTTTGACAAGACGTGCCAAGGAAACCGCCTCGCAAAACACGCTGAGGTGGAAAAGTGAAAATGATTTGAGTGAAGGACTTGGCTCTAGTGTGATGACGCACTGCGGAATACGTCAGCAGATTTGGTTTGTGTTAATATTATTCTCTCTATGGCAATATGTGGAAGCTTATTTTGCAGAGCCGGACACTACCCTTGGTGTTTACAATCTTCTATGAAGGACTTGGAGGAGGAACCCGCCTTGCAATGCCGAAGACAATTTGCGCGCCGGACTCGCCGTCATTGAAGCCTGGTTCAGGGGCTACTGAGGGAGTCCTGGATTAGGGGGTGTTCGGGTAGCCGTACTATACCTTCAGCCGGACTCCTGGACTATGAAGATACAAGATTGAAGACTTCGTCCCGTGTCCGGATGGGACTTCCCTTGGCGTGGAAGGCAAGCTTGGCGATGCGGATATTCAAGATCTCCTACCATTGTAACCGACTCTATGTAACCCTAACCCTATCCGGTGCCTATATAAACCGGAGGGTTGTAGTCCATAGGCAATAAACTCCATATACAACAATCATACCATAGGCTAGCTTCTAGGGTTTAGCCTCCTTGATCTCGTGGTAGATCTACTCTTGTACTACCCATATCATCAATATTAATCAAGAAGGACGTAGGGTTTTACCTCCATCAAGAGGGCCCGAACCTGGGTAAAACATCGTGTTCCCTGCCTCCTGTTACCATCCGGCCTAGACGCACAGTTCGGGACCCACTACCCGAGATCCGCCGGTTTTGACACCGACAATGACGATCTTGAATCCCTCAAGTTGGACCACCTTTCTTGATTGCGTTGGATCAATGAAGACTAGATGATTGCTCCCCCATAGTCCACTATGGGTGAGCCACTCTTCGGCACATCTTCACAAGTCCATTGTCACCACAATGGACGGCAAGCTTCAAGCACTTGATCTCTTCGTGATGATCCACTTGAACTTGCACACCGCAATCTTGATGACAATCACCACTTGATGTCATCCTCTCCATGGGTTGAGTGATATCTTCCTCTTGACACAAGCCCATGAACACGTACCTAACCCCACGTAGAACTCTCACATAGACCATGGGTTAGTACACAAAGCACAATGGACAATGCTTACCAAACCATGGGATCACTTGATCCCTCTCGGTACAACTTCTACGCTTTGTGAGTTGATCAACTTGATTCACTCTTGACTTAGTCTTGATCAACCTTGAATCTTTCCAACTCTCTTCATTTGGATGATGTCTTGAAGGTAAACATGAATGATCACACAATCTTCTTCAAGACATGCTTGCTATAAGCTCAACTCTCACATGACCAAGCTTTGGATAATTCCTTAATAGCACCTTGGTCAACACAAACTCTCCTTGAAACCAACACATGTACTCCAAGAAAAGCCTATGGACAAAACCTTCAAATATAACTCAAGGCAACCATTAGTCCATAGAGATTGTCATCAATTACCAAAACCAAACATGGGGGCACCGCATGTTCTTTCAATCTCCCCCATTTTGGTAATTGATGACAATCACTTTCAAGAGAGTTTATACAAGGAATTATGCATCACCATGCACTGCAACAACCAATAATGCATGCGAATGAGATGCAAAAGCTAAGGAAACATAAACCAAAGATTCTCCACAAAACTCTCTGAAACTTCTCCCCCATTGGCATCGATTGCCAAAATGGGTGAAAAGCTTAGAGGGCCAATATAGATTGTGGTCCTCCATAAATTGTGTATTTCTCAACAAGAGAGTGGAATGCAATACACACATCCAACGGTAAAAACTTGGAGGAAGACAACTATATTGAGGCCCAAATATTGCAAAAGGAAGATATGCCACAAAGACATAACAAAGAGAGAAACAAGCAATCAAGCAATCAAAAGATATCTATTGAAGCAAGCTATCAAAAGATACCAATTGAACCAACTAGGCCAATGATCCTACGAGCCACATGAATAAAAGATATTATGATATGAGCAAAAGAGTGTTCTAAAGAAACTAGAGAGGCTCCCCATGATTTGTGCACACATAAGAATATTTGAATTTGGAAACAAAGTGCACAAAATAGGATCATAGCTCCCCCAAAATCAATAGAAACTTACAACAAGTGCAAGTGAGCATATAGGAAACTAAGCCTAGTACATGTAACAAACACATGGTTGAGCAATAAGTGAAAGAGGCAACTTAAGAATGGGCTCAACCAAAATGATGTGTGTGAGTCAAGGCAATGCACTTGAGAAGACTAATGTACGGATGAGCATTAAGCATCAATAAAGTCTTGAAAGAATGAGGCAACATAGTGCAAGGCCTATCATTCCCACACACAACAAGCAAATGGGTTCACAAGCTTACTAATAAGCATATATAGAACCTATGCTTGTGACAACCCGTGGTGAAGATAGAAGATGAAAGGCGCGTCAAGATGAGGGATGCCAATTAAGATGGCAAAAACCTCGTAAAGAAAAGCATGAGGAAAATAATGTTCACCACACAAGAGCGCATCAAGATGCAACGATAGAAGACACACACTCAAGGCAAAAGCTTTCACGGAGCCACCAAAGAAATAACATAAGGAAGACAAGGTGGACGTGAAAGAAAGGATATCATCTAGAGATGTAATTTCTCTCAAGTGTATATGGTTCTAGGTAGACTAGATCATGATGATATATATCTACAAAGAAGGATGTACACCCGAAATAGTTACAACACGAAGGAACAAGATATCCAAAAGGAAGTCATACATATACCAATAAGATATTTGCTTGGAAGCATAGCACATGGCTAGATATGGTCTTATAGTATATAAATGAATTCCTACCACACACCCATCAAAGACATCACAACTAGCAACAAGACATCATTGTTGGGATGCTTTGAGAAAGGAAACAAGTATCACAAGAAAGAATGGATAACATGCCATGATACAACCTACACAAGGTTGATGCAAGAAATGTGTGCATGAAGTATATGAAGATACTTGTTACCGAGATAACATTGGAAGGATGTAGATACCAATTGAAGGTACAAAGTAGTTCATTGATCATCCTAGCTTGACTCCAATAAGCACATGGTGACAACACCTTCCTTGTGAGTGGGCCGAGCATCCAATGCATCTCCACTTGTTCCTAGAACAATAACACAAACAAAATGGTACCCAAACTCATTGGGACCACAGAGTTAGAGAACCAACAACACATAGGACAAACTCCACATAAATATGTGCATATAGATATGAAAATGAATTTCATGCACATCTCATCCAATTTGAGACTTGGTGGAGTTCCCCCTATATATTGGGTCAAAGAAAGAAAACATGCCAAGAAACTACAAGAAGTAAATATGCATGCTCAAGACTTTCAAGAACCGAGACCAAAAGACAAAGAAATACCAAGCGAAGAAAAGATACCAAATGAATAAATCATCACTTGGAGGATATCCATAAAAGATACATCAAGGAATGAGATATCCATTGATACACTCAAAAAGAAAGATGTCAAACTCCCAAAAGAGAGAATGGTTCCAAACAAACCAAGCCCTCTACAGAGTTTCATGATGGCACAAAGCACCAAAAAGAAACGGCTTGCCTTCCACAAACACAAACTTGATAAGGATCACAAGATGAGAGTTTTATAGAGAATAGGATGGCTCCCCCAAGACTAGTGCATTATAGAGAATTTGCATTTGAATACAAAATGCACGGGGTGGGATCACCACTTTCACTATATCTAGAAAACACTAGACAAGGTCAAGAAATCAACAAGATCCACAAGTGGTATGGAATACAATGGGAGTTGACACAATCCTAGGAAGAGAAAAAGCAAATAAAAGCAAAGGCCAATGTAAAGATGATCAATAATTTCTACCACACGTAAGTGAGTACCAATTGTCAAAAGACAAGAAGTATTTGGAAATAATTCCTGGTGGTAGATAAAAAGGATATCCGACATCATCTTCACACCAAACCAAAAGCAAATTGCAACTTGTAGAGCTAACATGCCACCTAGGAACAAGATAATTTACAATGTCAATTCTAGGTGACAATATCTCAAATGTACACATTTTCTAGGCTAGTAATATACACATAGCATATTACTCCCCCATAATGTGATACCAATTAAAGATAAACAAGAGGCAAAATAACGATCCAACACGAGATAATTAATGGACAATATAGAATTTGAATTTCTCATGAGAAGACATACCACATAGTGACTAGATAATCTTGAAATATCAATACTAGATGGTATTACTCATGTACACACATATATAGGATTGTGAGGTGCACAAAGCACATCACTCCCCCATAATGGGATATTCCATTAATCTCTCACAAGAGCCAACTAAGAAAAGAACAAGATGCAAAAGGCTCAATGCATGACACACACGTACATGATGTGCAAACCAACACACACATACTTGATTGCACAAGATAATCAAGTTGGAAGCACAACATATACAAACACATGCAAGGAACAAAACCAAACATGCAAAGTGGTAAGTAACTATGAATGTAAACACTTTAAGCACGAGTTACCGCATGGAGAAACATTGGATATAAGATAGAAACTTAATAATTCGAATAACTTGGCTTGAGACAATTAGAATGATGAAGTCCCCTTAATTCTTCATAAAGTAGCCAAGTCTCCAGTGCCCTCCAACACCACCTATTGATCAAGTTTGAGATTGTTGGTCCCCAACCAACTTGGGTCCTAAGAGGTTAGTCACAATAGGATTGGCTACCCAAATGGTTCTCTTCTTGACACCACTTTGAGTACCAACAACTTTGGCAAACACATTGCCAACCTTATCCTTCCCAAGAGAATAGATATCATCAATAATAATTGGGTTGGATAAGTTACCACTAGTGCATGAAGAGGCGAGGTGACCTTTCTCACGACATAAGTAGCAACGTCTACTCTTCACTTTCTTCTCACTTGATTTCTCAACTTGAGAAGCATTAGCTTGAGTCTTCTTGGGAAGAGGCTTTTCTTCAACTTGAGGTTGAGAATGAGAGTGAACTTGTGGCCGCTTCCCTCATTGCTTGTCACTAATGGACTTCTTATTCAATGGGCAAGATCTAACATGATGCCCTTCTACTTTGCACTTGAAGCAAACAATCTTGGCCGAATTCTTGACTTGTTCTTGGTCCTTATTTTTGTTCACCTTGGACTTCTTCTTCTTGTTGGAGTTGAATCCAAGTCCACCTTTGTCATTGGGGGATTTTTGCACACTCAAGATATTGTTGAGTGTGAATTTCCCTTCATGACTCTTTTCCAAGTCTTTCTTCAAAGAAGTGACTTGGGACTTGAGCTCTTTGATTTCCTCTACATGGTTAGTTTCAACACAAGTACTAGAGGAAGTATAAGCTTCATCGTTAGAGCAACAAGGTAAGGAAAGCAATTCATCACAAGATGTACCAACATTGTGAGTAGATGAATTACTAGGACTAGCACATGGCAACATAGCATTTTGACTAGAAGTAGTGCTAGTATCCACATGAGGCTCGCTAGATGTTACCTTAGCAATCATGGCCTCATGAGCTAACTTTAGCATATTATGTGATACTAGAAGATCATCATGAGAGCTTGTGAGCTTTACATGATTTTCTTCCAACATCCCATAATTTCTAGATAGCAAATCAAGTTGAGCCCTCAGCTCAACATTCTCCTTCAATATGGATGCTTCACAAGAGATAGAGTTAGGAGCACAAGCATCATCATTAACAACAAGAGGAGAAGACAATTTGGCAAGCTCTTTTGAATATGAAGCTTTAAGTTGAGCATGAGACTCGGTGAGTTTGATGAGCTCACTCTTAATGACCCTTGAGCCATTTTCGAGGTGCTCAAAGTCCTCAAGGAGTTTAGCATGCACAACTTCAAGCTCCTCATTTTTAGTTTCAAAATCATTGGCCACCTCAAGAGCTCTATCACGAGATTCCCTCACTCTAGATAATTCTAGAGCAAAAGTCTCCTCAAGAGATTCCTTGGTGGTTTGTTCGAGTTCAAGAGCTTGAGAGAGGTCCGCAATCTCATTAGCGTAATCACGCTCATGACCTTCCATTTTATCAATGGTGACCTCATGCTCCTCAAGACGAGATTCCAACTCATCAATATATTTCTTGCCTTCAATGGCAATAGACATGATTTCCATGAAGTTGGAACGAGCAAGTTTATTTTTGTGAAGAGCTTTAAAAATCATTTCCCCCTTAGTTTTTAAGGAGGCAACATTATCATTCTCATCATCATTATCCTCATCATCATTAGCATCAACATCATCATCAAGAGACATATTGGGGTACAAAGTAGGAGATACCTTTGACGCCTTAGCCATGAGGCAAAAAGCAGTAGATGATGACGTAGGATCCCTTGAGGCACCATTAAACACCACATCTTGTTCCATGGAGTGTTGGGTTTCCTCTACATTGTTAGCACAACAATTCGAGGAAATATATGTATTTTTATCATGGAAACAAGACATGGTACACATATCATCATGAGATTTAGTCAAGCAATTTCTACATGATATGCAAGGACTATCAACACAAGCATGTGAAACATTTGGAGTGCTCGAAGTGTTAAAGCCCAAAGAAGAAGCATTGCAATAAGATAGTGATGAAGGATCATCCACAATAAGCATATTATCATCATTGCAATGACCAATACTACTCACCATATCATTACCTTGTGGCAAACCACATGTAGGTGAAGTAGAAGAAGTTGAGAAGACTATACGGCCAGATGTGGAGGGAGAACAATCATCCCCACAAAACTTGGACACGCCATATTTATCTTGAAGCTTTGTCCACAACTCATGAGCATCCTGGAACGACATGAGTTGAAATATAACTACATTGCTCAAAGCATTGAAAAGCACATTAGAAGCTTGAGCATTGAGATAAGAGTTTTTCTCATCCTCTAAAGATAATCTTTGAGAATCCTTTGGAGGAGAAAAACCCATATCTACAATTCGCTCTAAATTTGGGTCCATGACCCTAAAGAGATTAAGCATGCGAATTACCCCAACATCAAAATTTGTGCCATCGAAACTAAGAGTGTGAGAGAATCCTAATCCCCTAGTCGACATCTTTACTCTCTAGGCGGTTAAGCCTAACAAAGAGAGACGAGGCTCTGATACCAATTGAAAGATCGTGGATGTCGCCTAGAGGGGGGGTGAATAGGCGTTTTAAAATAATTACGGTTTAGGCTTGAACAAATGCGGAATAAACCTAGCAGTTAATTTGTCAAGCACAAAACCTAAAACAACTAGGCTCACCTATGTGCACCAACAACTTATGCTAAGCAAGATAAGCAACTATGTGATAGCAAGATATATGACAGGAAACAATATGGCTATCACAAAGTAAAGTGCATAAGTAAAGGGCTCGGGTAAGAGATAACCGAGGCACGCGGAGATGATGATGTATCCCGAAGTTCACACCCTTGCGGATGCTAATCTCTGTTTGGAGCGGTGTGGAGGCACAATGCTCCCCAAGAAGCCACTAGGGCTACCGTAATCTCCTCACGCCCTCGCACAATGCCAGATGCGTGATTCCACTAAGGGACCCTTGAGGGCGGTCACCGAACCCATACAAATGGCAACCCTTGGGGGCGGTCACCGAACCCGTACACTTTGGCAACCCTTGGGGGCGGTCACTGGTACCCGTCAAATTGCTCAGGGCGATCTCCACAACCTAATTGGAGACCCCGACGCTTGCGCGGAGCTTTACACCACAATGATTGAGCTCCGAACACCACCAACCGTCTAGGGCGCCCAAGCACCCAAGAGGAACAAGCTCAAGGGTACCAAACACCCAAGAGTAATAAGCTTCTCAACTTGTAACTTCCACGTATCACGTGGAGAACTCAAACCGATGCACCAAATGCAATGGCAAGGGCACATGGAGTGCCCAAGTCCTTCTTTCTCAAATCCCACCGAAGCAACTAATGCTAATGAGGAAACTGAGAGGAAGAACAAGAAGGAGAACACCAAGAACTCCAAGATCTAGATCCAAGGGGTTCCCCTCACAAAGAGGAGAAAGTGATTGGTGGAAATGTGAATCTAGATCTCCTCTCTCTTTTCCCTCAAAAACTAGCAAGAATCCATGGAGGGATTGAGAGTTAGCAAGCTCAAAGAAGGTCAACAATGGGGGAAGAACACGAGCTAAAAGGATAAGGTTCATTGGGGAAGAAGACCCCTTTTATAGGTGGGGAAAAATCCAACTGTTATGCTCACAGCCCGCATAGAGCGGTACTACCGCTCCAAGGAGCGGTACTACCGCTAGGGCGGAAGTACCCCTTTGAAAAACAACAGCGAGGAGGCAAAAGGCCAGAAGAACCGCCGGAGCGGTACTACCGCTCGTCCTCATGGTACTACCGCTCGACCTCACGATACTACCGCAAATGGTAGCGGTACTACTGCTTGCGAGCGGTACTAAAAAATACATCCGGGCCTACCACCGCAAGACTTGGGATGAGTTTTTGGTCCGGAGCGGTACTACCATTGTAGGAACCGCGGTAGTACTGCTCTGGAGCGGTAGTAAAAATTACATCCGCTCCAATTCGCGGTAGTACCGCTGCAGCCTTTTCAGAACACCAAAACTACCACAACTTTTGCAAACGGACTCCGAATTCAATGAAACCAAGTTTGTTGGAAAGCTAGCGACAAGGGTCCCCTCGCAGGCTCCCTCCATTGCCTTACCTCGCGCTCCCGGCATGCAGCAGCAGCGTCCACCTCGTCCAGCGGCCTCCTTTCTTCTCCTCGCGCCCGCCGCCGTCCTTGTCCATGCCCAGAGGAGCCCACCGCCTCCCTCATACACCGGCGGCAAGCGGGCCATCTACTCGACTTTGTCCTTGGCCCCGAGATCCTTCCTGCCATGGTTTTCCAAGCTCCGTCCTCCTCCCTGTTCATCGCACCGCTCGGAGCCGCTCACATCCGCGAGGAGCCCATGCCCGAGCTTCGAGTCCGCTATGTTCTGCTCGAGATCCGGCGAGATCATGGCCGGATCTGGTCCCTTCTCATCTCCCAGCCTTGGACCCAGCCTGCCGTGCACAACCTCTGATCGCTTGGGTTCGGCGCTCCACGGACCCAAGCCTCGTCCTCGAGCTGTTGCCACGATACCTACCCAAATAGGAGAAATTTTGGGTCACCAAGTACCTCGACGTTCATCACAATGTACGACTACAGCGCCAAGGGAACCACTACCCTCGACTCGGGGATGCCACGTTCCCCTACGACCCGTGTACGACTACGGGGATTCACCATGCACCCTTCGGATGCGCCAAGTTCTACTACATGGACCGCCAAGTTTCTTTACCGGTGACTCGAACGTCTACGAAACGTGTACGCCTACTGTCATCGAAGGCCGTTGAGTGAACTACTACACACGCCGTGTATTTAACCAAGTTCGATGACAACCTCCGAAGAACTCGGATTCGCCAAGTTCCACTACCGTCACCCCCGGAAACCTTGGATTCGTCAAGTACCTCTCCGAAATGAACGTGTACCACTACGCCCAAGTTCCACTACAAGATGTACCACTACCGTCATTGTGTACCACTACTTCCACTACCGTCGCGAGAACGACTACTTCCACTACCGTCGAACCCGACCCGCTCCGAAAAAGTTTGCTTTGAAGGTATAACAGCCGAGACGACGTCCGTGAACGAATGTTTGTGATGTATGAGTTTCTCATGTTCGAACCGTGTGCGAGTTGTTCCTTGTGTGTTCCTTGTTGCCTTGCCATCGACATGTGGGACACCCGGTAACCGGGATCACCCCACCATCTCTAGCATGTCCCACACATCCACACCCTTCTTTTGCATCGGCATCTCAATGAGTTGTCGGAGTAGCCGGAATGTTGCCGTGGCACCCCTTTCTTTCTGCCATGGTGACAAAATGCTCCATATCTTATAACATGCCAACATCTTCATAAAAAATTGCATATAACTTGCACATGCCATCCGCATCATGATAATAACATTTAAAATGTTTAAAATTGTTGTTTGCATTAAATTGCTAAATGACATGGGGATTTACCAGAATTGTTGTTTGTTGTTCCGACCTCATTTAAACTTGCCTAGATAGGTAGTGTTATTATGCTTCACCTCTTGCCATGTTTAACTATATTTAATATTGTTGAGTATATAAACGAGAGTTAACTTAATAATTAAATGTGGTGTTTCTGTGATATGCAACTCGTTGCATATTGAGCTCCACTTAAGTTATAGTATTGTTTGTTGCACTTTGCCATGCCATGCCTCTTTAAACCGGACATGTATCATACTTGATTGTGTATTGTGCCATGTTTATGTGATGGTTGTTTGCCATGATGTTTGCTTCTTTTCGGTTGTGCTTCTTCTCGATAGTTCGGGTCACGTTGCGATTGTGAGGATCCGTTCGTCTACATTGGTTCGTCTTCTTCATGGACTCGTTCTTCTTCCTAGTGGGGTTTCAGGCAAGATGACCGTCGCCTTGGATATCACTATATTTTTGCTATGCTAGTTGTCTCGATGCTAGCGCTATGTCGGGCTACCTACCACTTGTTTCTCAAGCCTCCCAATTTGCCATGACAACCTGATGACCCACAAGTGTAGCGGATCTATCGTAGTCCTTTCAATAAGTAATAGTGTCGAACCCAACAAGGAGCAGAAGGAAATGATAAGCGGTTTTCAGTAAGGTATTCTCTGCAAGCACTGAAATTATCGGTAACAGATAGTTTTATGATAAGGTAATTTGTAACGGGTAACAAGTAATAAAAGTAAATAAGGTGCAACAAGATGACCCAATCCTTTTTGTAGCAAAGGACAAGCCTGGACAAACTCTTATATAAAGGAAAGCGCTCCCGAGGACACATGGGAATTATCGTCAAGCTGGTTTTCATCACGTTCATATGATTCGCATTCAGTACTTTGATAATTTGATATGTGGGTGGACCGGTGCTTGGGTACTGTCCTTCCTTGGACAAGTGAAAGATCGTGGATATCGCCTAGAGGGGGGGTGAATAGGCGTTTTAAAATAATTAGGGTTTAGGCTTGAACAAATGCGGAATAAACCTAGCGGTTAATTTATCAAGCACAAAACCTAAAACAACTAGGCTCACCTATGTGCACCGACAACTTATGCTAAGCAAGATAAGCAACTATGTGATAGCAAGATATATGACAGGAAACAATATGGCTATCACAAAGTAAAGTGCATAAGTAAAGGGCTCGGGTAAGAGATAACCGAGGCACGCGGAGATGATGATGTATCCCGAAGTTCACACCCTTGCGGATGCTAATCTCCGTTTGGAGCGGTGTGGAGGCACAATGCTCCCCAAGAAGCCACTAGGGCCACCGTAATCTCCTCACGCCCTCGCACAATGCAAGATGCCGTGATTCCACTAAGGGACCCTTGAGGGCGGTCACCGAACCCGTACAAATGGCAACCCTTGGGGGCGGTCACCGAACCCGTACACTTTGGCAACCCTTGGGGGCGGTCACCGGTACCCGTCAAATTGCTCGGGGCGATCTCCACAACCTAATTGGAGACCCGACGCTTGTGTGGAGCTTTACACCACAATGATTGAGCTCCGAACACCACCAACCGTCTAGGGCGCCCAAGCACCCAAGAGGAACAAGCTCAAGGGTACCAAACACCCAAGAGTAATAAGCTTCTCAACTTGTAACTTCCACGTATCACGTGGAGAACTCAAACTGATGCACCAAATGCAATGGCAAGGGCACACGGAGTGCCCAAGTCCTTCTCTCTCAAATCCCACCGAAGCAACTAATGCTAGGGAGGAAAATGAGAGGAAGAACAAGAAGGAGAACTCCAAGATCTAGATCCAAGGGGTTCCCCTCACAAAGAGGTGAAAGTGATTGGTGAAAATGTGGATCTAGATCTCCTCTCTATTTTCCCTCAAAAACTAGCTAGAATCCACGGAGGGATTGAGAGTTAGCAAGCTCAAAGAAGGTCAACAATGCGGGAAGAACACGAGCTAAAAGGATAAGGTTCATTGGGGAAGAAGACCCCCTTTTATAGGTGGGGAAAATCCAACCGTTATGCTCACAGCCCGCATAGAGCGGTACTATCGCTCCAAGGAGCGGTACTACCGCTAGGGCAGAAGTACCCCTTTGAAAAACAACAGCGAGGAGGCAAAAGGCCAAAAGAACCGCCGGAGCAGTACTACCGCTCGTCCTCACGGTACTACCGCTCGACCTCACGATACTACCGCAAATGGTAGCGGTACTACTGCTTGCGAGCGGTACTAAAAAAATACATCCGGGCCTACCACCACAAGACTTGGGACGAGTTTTTGGTCCGGAGCGGTACTACCGCTATAGGAACCGCGGTAGTACTGCTCTGGAGCGGTAGTAAAAAATTACATCCGCTCCAATTCGCGGTAGTACCGCTGCAGCCTTTTCAGAACACCAAAACTGCCACAACTTTTGCAAACGGACTCCGAATTCGATGAAACCAAGTTTGTTGGAAAGCTAGCGACAAGGGCTAACACAATCTTCAAAGAAATATCAATAAGAAGCAAATGAGAAAAGGCCCATAAGAAAATGGTGAGAACCCTTCCTCAGAAAAGACCGGTAAAACCTCCAACACCGAAAACATCATAGAAGATGCATGCGAACTCCGTTTTCGATGAACTCAAGCTTGTCATCAAGATGACCATAAGCTCTAAGACTCACAAAGAGAACCAAACAAGAACCAAGAAAGATGATGCAAGGGTGCAATGGTTTGAGCTCTCTACTAACGATACGATCAAGCTACCAACTTGAGAGCCCCCCTTGATAGTACGACAAACGATCCTATAACCCGGTCTCCAAACTACCACCGTGAGACCGGTAAAATAGAAAACCTATCAAGGGCAAACCTTTGCCTTGCACATGGTCCACTTGAGCTAGATGATGACTGAGGGAGTCCTGGATTAGGGGGTGTTCGGGTAGGCGGACTATACCTTCAACCGGACTCCTGGAGTATGAAGATACAAGATTGAAGACTTCGTCCCGTGTCCGGATGGGACTTTCCTTGGCGTGGAAGGCAAGCTTGGCGATGTGGATATTCAAGATCTCCTACCATTGTAACCGACTCTATGTAACCCTAACCCTATCCGGTGCCTATATAAACCGGAGGGTTGTAGTCCGTAGGCAATAAACTCCATATACAACAATCATACCATAGGCTAGCTTCTAGGGTTTAGCATCCTTGATCTCGTGGTAGATCTACTCTTGTACTACCCATATCATCAATATTAATCAAGCAGGACGTAGGGTTTTACCTCCATCAAGAGGGCTCGAACCTGGGTAAAACATCGTGTTCCCTGCCTCCTGTTACCATCCGACCTAGACGCACAGTTCGGGACCCACTACCCGAGATCCGCCGGTTTTGACACCGACATTGGTGCTTTCATTGAGAGTTCCTCTGTGTCGTCACCCTTAGGCCCAATGGCTCCTTTGATCATCAACAACGATACGGTCCAGGGTGAAACTTTTCTCCCCGGACAGATCTTCATCTTCGGCGGCTTTGCTCTGCGGGCCAATTCGCTTGGCCACCTGGAGCAGATCGAAAGCTACGCCCCTGGCCATCAAGTCAGGTTTGGAAGCTTAAACTACACGGATGACATCCCCGGAGACTTGATCTTCGATGGGTTCGAGCCACGGCCAAGCCCGCCGCACTATCTCGAGGGGCATGATCTAGCTCTGCCTCCGGACAGTGTCCTGGAGGCCACACACGCATCGGTTCCGACCCCTAACTCGGAGCCTATTGTGCCAATCGAGGATGAGCGGTTGGACGTCACCTCGGGGGCTTCGATCTCAAAGGCGATCGAGCCGAACGCTAGCCCCGCACTCTGCATGATCCGTGACTCCGAGGACCCGGACTCTTTTCCGAACTCCGAACCCCCCACACCCCTGCCGATCGAATCCGATTGGGCGCCGATAATGGAGTTCACCGCCGCAGACATCTTTCAGCACTCGCCTTGTGACGATATCCTAAACTCTCTCAAGTCTCTCTCCTTATCAGGAGAGCCCTGGCCGAACTACGGTCAGCGAGGATGGGATACGAACGATGAAGAAATTCAAAGCCCACCCACCACCCACTTGGTAGCCACTGTCGACAATTTAAACGACGTGCTCAACTTCGACTCCGGAGACATCGACAACATGGATGACGATGCAGGAGATACCGACGAACGAACGCCCATAGGGCATTGGACAGCCACCTCATCTCACGATGTGTACATGGTGGATACCCCTAAAGGAAGCGACAACAAGGAAAAAGGGGATGGGACGGGAGATCGACCCCCCGAAAAGCAATCAAAGCGTCGGCGCAAACGCTGACCCAAGCCCCGCCTCGACAAAAACCCAGCCATAGAGCAGGACGAGCCGGTAGACGATGAGCAGGCCTTAGAGCAACCATCCGAACAGGGCAACACGGATAGAGAAACCGAACATCCCTCCTCCGGCGAAAACGGCATTCCGGTCGACCTCACGCCGGATAAACCTATGGAGCAGAAGAATCTCCACGAGAGGCTCATTGCAACTTCTCGCATGTCCTCAGGAACAAACATAACTACTCACAAATCATATTCATGTTCATAATCAGAGGGGTATTAATATGCATAAAGGATCTGAACATATGATCTTCCACCGAATAAACCAACTAGCATCAACTACAAGGAGTAATCAACACTACTAGCAACCCACAGGTACCAATCTGAGGCTTTGGGATAAAGATTGGATACAAGAGATGAACTAGGGTTTGACATGAGATGGTGCTGGTGAAGATGTTGATGGAGATTGACCCCCTCCCGATGAGAGGATCGAGTGGTGATGATTTCCCCCTCCCGGAGGGAAGTTTCCCCGACAGAACAGCTCCTCCGGAGCCCTAGATTGGTGCCTCCAAGGTTCTGCCTCGTGGCGGCGGAGTTTCGTCCCGTGAGCTAGCTTATGAGTTTTTCCTCGACGAAAGACTCCATATAGACAAAGATGGGCATCATAGGGATGCTAGGGGGGCACGAGGCAGGGGGCACGCCCCTCACCCTCGTGGATGGTAGGTGGCCCCCTCTGGTACTTCTTTCGCCTAATATTTTTTATATATTCTGAAACTTGCTCCCATGAAGTTTCAGGACTTTTGGAGTTGTGCATAATAGGTCTCTAATATTTGCTCTTTTTCCAGCCCATAATTCCAGCTGCCGGCATTCTCCCTCTTCATGTAAACCTTGCAAAATAAGAGACAATAGGCATAAGTATTGTGACATAATGTGTAATAACAACCCATAATGTAATAAATATCGATATAAAAGCATGATGCAAAATGGACGTATCAACTCCCCCAAACGTAGACCTCGCTTGTCCTCAAGCGAAAGCCGATATCGATAAATATGTCCACATGTTTAGAGATAGAGGTGTCGATAAAAATAAAATACGGACATGAGGACATCACGAGCATTCTTAGAACAGCAACATATACATATATTGTCATATAATCTCTTATGCTAAAGTAACAATTCAATCACAATTTCAAGTATGAATCAGAAACTTTATTGAGAACCAACAAACTATAATCTCAGTCATTGAAACAATTGCAATTTATCATAACATCAGAAAGAGTCAATATAAGAGCTTTTAAGCAAGTCCACATACTCAACTATCATTTAGTCTTTCACAATTGCGAACACTCATGCAATACTTATGGGTATAGAGTTTTAATCGGACAGCGAGAAAGATAGGGGCTTATAGTTTTGCCTCCCAACCTTTTACCTCAAGGGTATTGTCAGCAATAATAGTTCATGAAAACTCACATCCAATTAGCTATATATATCAGGATCTTTCCAACACATTGTTCTTGCCAAAGGATAAAATGTAAAAAGGAAAGGTGAAGAACACCGTGACTCTTGCATGAAGTATAAGACAAGAATAAAAGATAGGCCCTTCGTAGAGGGAAGCAGAGGTTGTCATGTGCTTTTTATGGTTGGATGCACAAAATCTTAATGCGAAAGAACGTCACTTTATATTGCCACTTGTGACATGGACCTTTATTATGCAGTACGTCACTTTTATTTCTTCCACATCACAAGATCGTATAAAGCTTATTTTCTCCGCACTAATAAATCATACATATTTAGAGAGCAATTTTTATTGCTTGCAACGATGACAACTTACTTGAAGGATCTTACTCAATCCATAGGTAGATATGGTGGACTCTAATGGAAAAACTGGGTTTAAGGATATTTGAAAGCACAAGTAGTATCTCTACTTGGTGCAAAGAATTAGGCTAGCATGAGAGGGAAAGGAAAGCTCAACATGTTGGATGATCCATGATAATATAATTTATCTCAGATGTAAGAAAACATATGTCATTACGTTGTCTTACTTGTCCAACATGAACTCTTTAGCATGTAATATTTTAATGAGTGCTCACAATCATAAAAGATGTCCAAGATAGTATATTTATATGTGAAAACCTCTCTTTCCTTATTACTTCCTATTAATTGCAACGATGACCAAATCTATGTTTGTCAACTCTCAACAACTTTTATTCATCATACTCTTTATATGTGAAGTCATTACTCTCTATAAGATCCATATGATCCCTTTATTTCTTTTTATTCTTTGTCTTTTATTTTATTCCCTCAAGATCGTAGCAAGATAATCAAACCCTTGACTCAACACTAATATTTATTATATATAGCTCATGGACTCAATTACATAGAGGGATCATAAAGCAAAACTCAAAACTAGATCATACTAAAACTTTATTCTACTAGATCAAGATATTACCAAAAGGATCGAACTAAGAAAAGCGGTAAAGATAAAAGTGATGGTGATACGATACCGGGGCACTCCCCTAAGCTTGGCAGATGCCAAGGGGAGTGCCCATACCCATGTGCTTAAGTCCCCTTCTTTGTTGGTGAAGAAGGTGTTGGTGATGATGGATAGTCACACATCGAGCGTAGGAGATCCTCCAATTTGCGGATAATGCCCTTGTGTGCGATGATATGCTCCTTCAACAAAATATTTTCACTTGTGAGATACTTGTTTTGAATGTGATCTAACTCAATCATCTTGAAAGCGTCAATCTCCGTTGGGGTAAAGAGGTTGTGATGAGTTGTAGGATGTCTTGTTCTACTACTGCCAGAACTTGATCACCCATGGCCTTCTTGATCCCATCATCCTTGTTGATCTCTCTGGGCTCTTCTCTCTTCAGTGCTATCTTCATTCGCCAAGCATCGTTGCCCTCATTGTTGTTGGAGGAGGGGGACGACATGATGCCTGGCCTTGACAACCCTGGCAGGAAACAACTTGAAACAAAAACAACAGATATTTGCGTGGTACGGTGGTCAAAACCTTTGGAAGATTATATAATGAATTTTTACCGACCAAAGGAAGTATCGTGCAAGAAAACGGTGTCCGGAGAGCACACGAGGTGCCCACGAGGTAGGGGGCATGCCCAAGGGGGTAGTGCCCGCCCTCCACCCTCGTGGACGCCTCGTGTCCTTCCTGGACTGCTTCTTATTTTCCTATTTTTTTTAATATTCCAAAACGGAGAAAAATTGCTATTAGAACTGTTTTGGAGTCGGTTTACTTACTGTACCTCATACCTCTTCCTTTTCGGAGTCTGAAATGTTTTGGAAAGTGTCCCTTATGTATTCCTCTGGGGTTACAGTTTCAATAACATTAGTTTCAAAATTTATAGGATTACCTGAGATATAATGTTTGATTCTTTGACCGTTCACCACCCTCGGATTTGTACCTTCGAAGTTGTTGATTTTTATGCCACCAGAACGATAGACCTCCTCGATAACGTAAGGACCTTCCCATTTATAGAGGAGTTTTCCTGCAAAAAATCTTAAACGAGAGTTGTATAACAATACATAATCACCTACATTAAACTCATGTTTTTGTATCCTTTTATCATGCCATCTTTTAACTTTTTCTTTAAACAGTTTGGCATTCTCATAGGCCTGGGTTCTCCATTCATCAAGTGAGCTAATGTCAAAAAGCCTCTTCTCACCGGCAAGTTTGAAATCATAGTTGAGCTCTTTAATGGCCCAATATGCCTTATGTTCTAATTCAAGAGGTAACTGGCATGCCTTTCCATAAACCATTTTATATGGAGACATACCCATAGGATTTTTGTATGCAGTTCTATAGGCCCATAATGCATCATCAAGTTTCTTGGACCAATTCTTCCTAGATCTATTAACAATCTTTTTGCAAAATTAATTTAAGCTCTCTATTACTCAAGTCTAGTTGACCACTAGACCGTGGATGATATGGAGATGCAATTATATGATTAACATCATACTTAGCAAGAATTTTACGAAAGGCACCATGAATAAAATGTGAACCACCATCAGTCATTAAGTATCTATGGACTCCAAACCTTGGAAAAATAACTTCTTTAAGCATTTTAATAGAGGTGTTATGATCAGCACTACTAGTTGGAATAGCTTCTACCCACTTAGTAATGTAATCAACAGCAACTAAAATATGTGTATACCCATTAGAGGAAGGAAACGGTCCCATGTATACAAAGCCCCAAACATCAAATGGTTCAATAACAAGTGAATAATTCATAGGCATTTCTTGACGTCTACTAATATTACCAATTCTTTGACATTCATCACAAGACAAAACAAACTTACGGGCATCTTTGAAGAGAGTAGGCCAATGAAAACCGGATTGCAATACCTTGTGTGCAGTTCTATCTCCAGCATGGTGTCCTCCATAAGCCTCAGAGTGACACTTACGTAGGATATGTTCCTGTTCATGCTCAAGTATACAACGTCTAATAACACCATCTACTCCTTCTTTATAAAGGTGTGGGTCATCCCAAAAGTAATGTCTTAAATCATAGAAGAACTTTTTCTTTTGCTGGTATGTGAAACTAGGTGGTATAAATTGAGCAACAATATAATTAGCCTAATCAGCATACCATGGAGCAGTACGAGAAGCATTTATGATAGCTAGTTGTTCATCAGGAAAGCTGTCATCAATAGGTAGTGGGTCATCAAAAACATTCTCTAACCTACACAAGTTGTCTACAACGGGGATCTTAGCTCCCTTTCTATCAATAATATGCAAATCAAATTCTTGTAGCATGAGAACCCATCTAATAAGTCTAGGTTTAGCATCTTTCTTTTCCATAAGATATTTAATAGCAGCATGATCAGTGTGAACAGTTACATTAGAATCAACTATATAAGGTCTGAACTTATCACAAGCAAATACAACTGCTAAAAATTCTTTTTCAGTAGTAGCATAATTTCTCTAGGCACTGTCCAGAGTCTTACTAGCATATTGGATAACATTTAATTTCTTATCAACTCTTTGTCCTAGAACAGCCCCTACAGCATAATCACTAGCATCACACATGATTTCAAATGGTAGATTCCAATCAGGAGGCTGAACAATAGCTGCAGAAATCAAATCTTTCTTAAGTATTTCAAATGCTTCTACGCAATCATCATCAAAGATAAAAGGAACATCATTTTGTAAGAGATTAGTCAGAGGCCTAGAAATTTTAGAGAAGTCCTTAGTGAACCTCCTATAAAAACCGGCATGACCAAGGAAGCTTCTTATACCTTTAATGTCCTTAGGACACGACATCTTTTAAATAGCATCAACTTTAGCTTTATAAACTTCAATACCTCTTTCAAAAATTTTATGCCCCAAGACAATACCTTCATTCACCATAAAGTGGCACTTCTCCCTATTCAAGACACGATTAGTTTCTTCACATCTCTGCAAAACACGATCAAGGTTGCTTAAGCAATCATCAAAAGAAGTTCCATAAACAGAAAAATCATCCATGAATAGCTCAACAATCTTTTCACATAAGTCAGAGATTATAGCAATCATACATCTTTGAAAAGTAGCAGGTGCATTGCATAATCCAAAAGGCATACGTCTATAAGCAAAGGTACCGAAAGGGCAAGTAAAGGTTGTCTTTTCTTGATCCTCTTGGGACACAGGTGTAGCAACCAGACCTCAAACAGTCTGATCTCTGTGCTCCGGTGTCATCCCTGGATCAGTAATGCTGACACCACACAGTACTTGGAGGATTTATAGCAGAGTAGCAATCACACACTTATTACGTCGAGTGTCTCAAAAGAGAACTTATTAAAATAAATATGGCTTAAGGCCATCTAATAACGATAACAGCGGAAGGCTTGGAAGATAAGTGAGTCCATCAACTCCAACGGCATCACTGAGTATAGAACCACGACCTCAAACTCCTTAATCGTCGTCTAAAAAGTCTGCAACATTAATGTTGCAGCCCGTAACGGGTCAGCACATGGAATATGCTGGCAATGTAACACATAGAGAGTAATGGAATGAAACAGCTATACTATATGCATATATGGCTGGTGGAAAGCTCTATGGTTACAGTTTTGCGTAAAGCCAATTTTTCCCTACTTCAAAGGAATAAAATTTATTTAACTATCATGGTAGTCGTTAAACATTGAGAATGGTTGACAGCATTCTCAATCCCAATTAAGCATCATCATTAAACATAACCCAACAAAATTAATTTAGTGTAACATGTTGAGATTCACATGATAATCCAGGTACTAGATACTCAAGGTGTCCATAACTGGGGACCCGCTAACCATGATTAGTTTATTACACTCTGCAGAGGTTTGCGCACTTTTCCCCACAAGACTCGATTGCCTCCGTTTGGTTTCTCGCACTACATGGTGTTTGAGAAGATGGATGACCGAGACATAGTCTTTCAGAAGCGCTAGCACCTTACGATCGGGTAGACCGTACCACCTACATCCCCTACATCTACTAGTCTACCACTATAAGAGTTCGCACGACTTAGTCAACTATGCTAGAGCCCATAATAGCTTGTGGCTGCACACGGAAGTTTCTAGTATGAATAGTCTCATGATCCCTTTGAGCCTGGGTGGCGGTCCAAAAGAAAACAAGCAAGTCCAGATGTGTGTTTAAGTTGCCACCTTAGATAACCATTAATTACCAAAACTCACATCTGTCATGGATATCACTCACCCAATCCACGTCTACTAGCATAGCATGGCATAATAAGCAAACGTAGAAGTAACTCCCAAAGGTTTGATAATAAACAGGTAATAGGTACTACCTCATCTACTTCCCATCCCACAATTTAATTAGATCCTAACCATGCAAGGTGTGAGGGTTGATCTAATGCAATAAAACTGGGTAGTAGAAAAGGTATGATCAAAGTGTTACTTGCGTTCCTGATGATCCGCGAAACCTAGAGATTCGAAGTAACAGGCGGCGCACTCCGGGTATTCTATCGTAGACAAACAAACAAGCATACAATAAGTACTCATCTAATGCATGGGTAAAACTCAAATAAGAGATCTAACCAGAAGGTTCAACTTAAGAACTCCGGTTGGCAAAAAGAATCAAATCGAACAAAACAACGAAAGTCAAATGGCGAAAGAAAACAACTTCGTTCTACTAATCTAGATCTAGGGCAAATTTTACAGTAGCAAAATGTTGTTTAAGTTGATTAAACGGATAGAGGGTTTCGAGACGAAACTCTAGGCGCTTGAATCGGATGATTCCGATAAACGAGCGAAAAGTTATACTAAAAAGAAAATCGGATAAGGAATCACGATCAGAAAAATCGCGGATTTAATCCGAGAAAAAGAAAAACGACGAACATTCGCTGGAACGAACGAACGGACGAACGCTCGCTATTTAAATAAACCAGAAAATCGATCTATTTAAAAAAACGAAAAAATAAAACCGACGAAAACCGATCGGTTTTCTAAAAAAAACGGCACGGAA
>NC_057806.1:605472349-605479244 GCF_018294505.1 Triticum aestivum
GGCGTGCGGCTCCGGCGGGGCGGCGGTGGCGTAGGCGGGCGGTGGCGGCGGCGCGTGCGGCTCGGGCGGCTCGGGGCTAGGGTTTGCCCGGGTGGGCTGCCCCGGCTTATAAAGCCTATCGGGCCAGAGTCCCGGACGGACACGGCCCGGTTAGGTCGGTTTATTTTTTTTAAAAAAATTACACTCAGAAGAAAAATAAAAAGAAATACTAAACCGACTCCAAAAATTCCGAAATAAATTTTCACGGGCTTCTAAAATCAAGCCGCACAAGGTGAACATTTATTTGGGACCTAAATGCAATTTTGAAAAACGCACATTTTTTCCTAAATTCAAATAAAACACCAAAAAACTCCGAAATAAAATCCTATTTGATTTTATTATTAAATCCTCAATATTTCTTTATTTTGGGAAAGTCATTTTATTCCCTGTGTCATATTTTTGTAAGAGAAATAATTGATGATAAAATAAATAAAATCAAATGATCCTATTCTCAAAATTTGAGAAAACTCAAATATGAAAATAACGAAACCCCCAACTCTCTCCGTGGGTCATTGAGTTGCGTAGAATTTTTAGGATCAACCAAAATGCAAAATAAAATATGGCATGCAATGATGATCTAATGTATAACATTTCAAATTGAAAATTTGGGATGTTACAAACCTACCCCCCTTAAGATGAATCTCGCCCTCGAGATTTAGGTTGGCTAGAAAATAGGTGAGGGTGGTCCTTGAACAAATCTTCCTCTCGCTCCCAGGTGGCTTCATCCTCTGTGTGGTGGCTCCACTGAACTTTGCAAAACTTGATAAACTTGCTGCGAGTAACTCGGGTGGCAAACTCGAGGATCTTAATTGGTTTCTCCTCGTACGTCAAATCGTTATCCAACTGAATAGTTTCCAAAGGCACTGTGTCTCTCAGAGGTATGTCAGCCATCTCCGCATGGCATTTCTTTAACTGAGAAACATGGAACACATCATGAACTCCTGACAATCCTTCAGGCAATTCCAACTTGTAGGCCACTTCTCCCATACGCTCCAAAACTCGATATGGTCCTACAAATCGTGGTGCTAACTTCCCTTTAACTCCAAAATGCTTTGTTCCTCGAAGTGGAGATACTCGAAGATAAGCTCTATCTCCGACTTCGTAAACTGTCTCCTTGCGTTTAGAATCTGCATAACTTTTCTGTCTGGACTAGGCTACCTTGAGCCTATCGCGAATCAACTTCACCTTCTGTTCAAACTCTTTAATCAAGTCAGGTCCAAACAACTGGCGGTCTCCAACTTCGTCCCATGACAACGGTGTCCTGCACCTCCTTCCGTACAAAGCTTCAGAAGGGGCCATCTTTAAACTGGCTTGGCAACTGTTATTCTAAGAGAACTCTGCATATGGCAAATTATCGTCCCAACTAGATCCATAATCTAGCACACAAGCTCTTAGCATATCCTCCAAAATCTGATTGACCCTCTCGGTCTGTCCATCTGTCTGTGGATGAAAAGTTGTACTGAATTCTAGCCTGGTACCCAAAGTTTCGTGCAACTGCTTCCAGAACTTTGAGGTAAACTGGGTTCCTCTATCTGATACGATACTCCTTGGAACTCCATGCAAACATACGATCCTGGTCATGTATATCTTTGCCCACTTAGCACTAGTGTAATTGGTCTTTACCGGGATAAAATGAGCTACCTTTGTCAATCGATCAACTACAACCCAAATCGAGTCATAGCCTGAACGAGTCCTGGGTAATCCCGTGATAAAATCCTGCCTAGCTTATCCCACTTCCATTCGGGTAGCGGCAATTGTTGTAACAATCCTGCTGGCTTCTGATGCTCTGCCTTTACTTTCTGACATACATCCCAAACTGCTACATACTCTGCAATATCCTTCTTCATTCTTTGAATAAACCAGGATATCATCAATGAACACTACGACGAACTTATCCAAAAACTCCATAAACACTTTGTTCATCATGTTCATAAAATAGGCAGGTGCATTAGTCAGACCAAATGACATAACGGTATACTCGTACAGCCCATACCTGGTGGTAAAAGCTGTCTTCGGAATATCCTGTTCTCGAATCTTCAACTGGTGGTATCCTGATCGCAGATCGATCTTGGAAAATACTTTAGCTCCTTGCAATCGATCAAACAGATCATTAATCATTGGTAGTGGGTACTTGTTCTTGATCGTTACTCCGTTCAATCCTCGATAATCAACAACCATCCTTAACGATCCATCCTTCTTCTCCACTAGAAGTACTGGCGATCCCCAAGGCGAAGAACTTGGGCGGATATATCCCTTGTCCAGTAACTCCTTAATCTGCTTCTTAATTTCCACCAAATCCTTTGCTGGCATCCTATATGGTCTCTTTGATATTGGCCCTATGCCTGGCAATAGCTCAATCAAAAACTCAATATCTCTATCCGGTGGTATGCCTGGCAACTCCTCTGGAAATACTTCAGGGAAATCCCTTACCACTGGTACTTCCTCCTGCACAACTCCTGTTAGGCAATTTACTTGAGTCCTCTTTGGCACATGTCGGGATACATACTTGATCCTTCTCCCTTCTGGGGTGGTAAGCAAAATTGACTTACTAGCACATTCAATATTCCCTTCATACTTTGATAACCAATCCGTGCCTAATATCACATCCAATCCTTGGGATTCCAATACTATTAGGTCTGAGGGAAAAACATAGTTACCAATCCTTAATGGTAACCGATCACACCATAGACTAGCCACATACTCTGCTCCCGGCGAGGTTACTAACATGGGTGACCTAAGGGCTTGGGTTGATAGGTTATACTTATCCACAAATCCCCTTGAGATGTATGAATGCGATGCACCAGTATCAAAAAGCACGAGTGCAGTAAATGACTTAACCAAAAACTTACCTATTACTGCATCGGGCTGAGCTTCAACCTCCTCCACGCTAACGTGGTTCACCTGTCCCCTGTTGAAAGGGTTCGGCTTCTTCCCAGAACTTCCATTGCCATTTTGGCCTTCAGGACATTCATTGGCATAATGTCCGGTCTTCTGACACTTAAAGCAAGTGACTTGGCTCAGGTCCTTCTTGGCTGGGGTTGGTGGGTTGGTGCGGTTCTGGCAATTGCTTCCTCCATTGCCATTACCATTCTTGGTGCCATTGTGATTGTGCGAGCTACCTCCTCCATGAGCATGCTGAAAATGTCCTCCCGGTCTAGGGGTAAAACGTGGCTTCTGCTGAGCTCCTGAATTGTACTTCCCTTGTCCATACTTCCTCTTGCGATTCTCAATTTGCTGCTGCTTCCCTTCAATCATAAGAGCACGATCTACCAACTCCTGGTAGTTGTTGAAGGTTGCTACCATCAACTGCATGCTCAACTCATCATTCAGTCCTTCCAGAAACTTCTCCTGCTTAGCTGCATCCGTAGCAACGTCATCTGGGGCATAACGTGCTAACTTACTAAAGTCCTCCACATACTGGCCAACTGTCCGTCCTCCTTGGCGTAAGTTGTGAAACTCACGCTTCTTCATGGCCATAGCTCCTCCTGAAACATGTGCAGTACGAAAAGCCTGCTGAAACTGGTCCCATGTGACAGTGTCGACTAGGAAAGTGGCTGTGAAATTCTCCCACCATGATGATGCGGGTCCTTCTAACTGATGTGCGGCAAACTTCACCTTCTCCGCATTTGTGCATCCTGCTGTGGTCAACTCCCTAGCTGTCTTGTGGAGCCAATCATCTGCTACTATCGGCTCGATGCTACTAGAAAACACTGGCGGATTCAGCCTAAGAAAACGGGCCAAGTGATCAACAGGTGGTGGTGGTGGTGGGTTGTTGTTGTTGTTCCCTTGATTCTGATTCTGGACTAGCAACTGCATCAATGTGTTCTGCTGCTGGATCAACTGGGTGAGCTCCACTGGAAAGGCAAATCCGGGGTCACGTCTCGGAGGCATCTGAGGGTTTAGAAAAGATGAGATGTAAGAATAGATGGGGTCTAAAGAGAAAACACTACCCATATGCACATGAGGCAAAAGCAAACAATTCACTTCATTCAATCAAACAAGGGCATACAATCGATCTATCTATCGCGAAAGTGCTCGGACTACTATATTTAATTGGTGGACTACTACTACTGATGAGATGGTCTACTAGAAATATTCTTCGGTTGCAGACTCCATGATATCTGCTCCAGCTTCATCAACATAATCATCATCGCTATCGTCTGGATCCGAATCGGTGTCGTCGATGATGATGTAGTCTTCCGGGCGAATCTCCTTGGGTTCTTCGTCTTCCTCTACTGGCGTAGAGCCTCCCATAAATATTCCAATCTTCTTGATCAGGTCGTCATTCTTCTCCACCAATACTTCAATTTCCTCTTCATAATCTTCACGTGTGGCCTTGAGTTCTTCCTCCAGTTCCTTGATTCTAGTCTTAGCCTTCTTCAGATCTATCATGTCGGCGCACATCTGGTTCTCCTATCGTCGAATGTGCTGGTTTAGCTCCTGGATAAAAGCTGCGATTGATCTATCCTTCCTGGTGTTGATCATCTCCCAGTGTTCATCTCGGCGCCCACAAATCTGGTAGATAGTATCCTTGAGATCATTGCAGTGGACTTCTCCAATGCGTCCCATGGCGATGTGAGTTGCCATGCTCTTTCCTAGACTCCAAGTTGCTGCATCAAAAGAAAACTCTATGGGCTCAGTGACTGGCATGAACGTCCTTCCTGGAACTTTAACTTGAATCATCCAGCGCTCTTCTTCAGGTAAAGTGGCGTTGTAGGTTCCGGTGAAGCTTGGTACTCCAATGTTCAGGTATCTAGTGACTTCCTTCAAGTGACGTCCAAAGGGTGTATCTTCATCTGGTTGCGTGAACTTGTTCCTTGCATCCGCCATCCTAAAAGAGTAGAAAAGATGAGAAGTCAGAAGAGAAGAGAGTGAATAGTGATCTAGGTCTTTAGCTTAGTGGTCGTGTCCTATAGTCAGCGTGTGCTCTGATACCATCTCTGTAGCGATCAGACCTCAAACAGTCTAATATCTGTGCTCCGGTGTCATCCCTGGATCAGTAATGCTGACACCACACAGTACTCAGAGGATTTATAGCAGAGTAGCAATCACACACTTATTACATTGAGTGTCTCAAAAGAGAACTTATTACAATAAATATCGCTTAAGGCCATCTAATAACGATAACAGCGGAAGGCTTGGAAGATAAGTGAGTCCATCAACTCCAATGGCATCACTGAGTATGGAACCACGACCTAAAACTCCTTAATCATCGTCTGAAAAGTCTGCAACATTAACGTTGCAGCCCGTAACGGGTCAGCACATGGAATATGCTGGCAATGTAACATATAGAGAGTAATGGAATGAAACAGCTATACTATATGCATATATGGCTGGGGGAAAGCTCTATGGTTACAGTTTTGCGTAAAGCCAATTTTTCCCTACTTCAAAGGAATAAAATTTATTTAACTATCATGGTAGTTGTTAAACATTGAGAATGGTTGACAGCATTCTCAATCCCAATTAAGCATCATCATTAAACATAACCCAACAAAATTAATTTAGAGTAACATGTTGAGATTCACATGATAATCCAGGTACTAGATACTCAAGATGTCCATAACCAGGGACACAGCTAACCATGATTAGTTTATTACACTCTGCAGAGGTTTGCGCACTTTTCCCCACAGGACTCGATCGCCTCCGTTTGGTTTCTCGCACTACATGGTGTTTGAGAAGACGTATGACCGAGATATAGTCTTTCAGAAGCGCTAGCACCTTACGATCGGGTAGACCGTACCACCTACATCCCCTACATCTGCTAGTCTACCACTGTAAGAGTTCGCACGACTTAGTCAACTATGCTAGAGCCCATAATAGCTTGTGGCTGCACACGGAAGTTTCTAGTATGAATAGTCTCATGATCCCTTTGAGCCTGGGTGGCGGTCCAAAAGAAAACAGGCAAGTCCTGGAATACCCAGGTGCCTCAATCCACCCAGATATGTGTTTAAGTTACCACCTTAGATAACCATTAATTACCAAAACTCACATCTGTCATGGATATCACTCACCCAATCCACGTCTACTAGCATAGCATGGCATAATAAGCAAACGTAGAAGTAACTCCCAAAGGTTTGATAATAAACAGGTGATAGGTACAACCTCATCTACTTCCCATCCCACAATTTAATTAGATCCTAACCATGCAAGGTGTGAGGGTTGATCTAATGCAATAAAACTGGGTAGTAGAAAAGGTATGATCAAAGTGTTACTTGCCTTGCTGATGATCCGTGAAACCCAGAGATTCGAAGTAACAGGCGGCGCACTCCGGGTATTCTATCGCAGACAAACAAACAAGCATACAATAAGTACTCATCTAATGCACGGGTAAAACTCAAATAAGAGATCTAACCAGAAGGTTCAACTTAAGAACTCCGGTTGGCAAAAAGAATCAAATCGAACAAAACAATGAAAGTCAAACGGCAAAAGAAAACAACTTCGTTCTACTAATCTGGATCTAGGGAAAAGTTTACAGTAGCAAAATCTTGTTTAAGTTGATTAAACGGATAGAGGGTTGCGGGACAAAACTCTAGGTGCTTGAATCACATGATTCCGACAAACGAGCGAAAAGTTATACTAAAAAGAAAATCGGATCGGGAATCGCGATCAGAAAAATCGCGGATTTAATCCGAGAAAAAGAAAAACGACGAACATTCGCTGGAACGAACGAACGGACGAACGCTCGCTATTTAAATAAACCGGAAAACCGATCTATTTAAAAAAACCGAAAAAATAAAACTGACGAAAACCGATCGGTTTTCTAAAAAAAACAACATGGAAAACGAGACGGCGGCGAACCTCGGGCGGCGTGCGGCTCCGGCGGGGCGGCAGGTCGGCGGGGCGGGGGCGGCTGGCG
>NC_057806.1:605479742-605491680 GCF_018294505.1 Triticum aestivum
GGCTAGGGTTTGCCCGGGTGGGCTGTCCCGGCTTATAAAGCCTGCCGGGCAGGAGTCCCGGACGGACACGGCCCGGTTAGGTCGGTTCATTTTTTTTTTAAAAAATTATGCTCAGAAGAAAAATAAAAAGAAATACTAAACGGACTCCAAAAATTCCAAAATAAATTTTCACGGGCTTCTAAAATCAAGCCGCACAAGGTGAACATTTATTTGGGACCTAAATGCAGTTTTGAAAAACGCACATTTTTCCTAAATTCAAATAAAACACCGAAAAACTCCGAAATAAAATCCTATTTGATTTTATTATTAAATCCTCAATATTTCTTTATTTTGGGAAAGTCATTTTATTCCCTCTCTCATATTTTTGTAATAGAAATAATTGATGATAAAATAAATAAAATCAAATGATCCTATTCTCAAAATTTGAGAAAACTCAAATATGAAAATAACGAAACCCCCAACTCTCTCCGTGGCTCATTGAGTTGCGTAGAATTTCTAGGATCAACCAAAATGCAAAATAAAATATGGCATGCAATGATGATCTAATGTATAACATTCCAAAATGAAAATTTGGGATGTTACAACAGGTATTTGAGCAAAACCAGAATAACCATCTAGAAAACAAAATTGTGTATGTTTGGATAATCTTTCTAGCATTTGATCAATAAAAGGTAAAGGGTAATGATCCTTTGTAGTAGCTTTATTTAATTTGCGGAAATCAATTACCATTCTATAACCTGTAACAATTCTTTGTGGGATTAATTCATCTTTATCATTAGGAACAACAGTAATACCTCCCTTCTTAGGGACACAATGGACAGGACTCACCCACTGACTATCAGCACCGGGATAGATTATACCTACCTTCAGAAGCTTTAGTATTTCTTTTCTTACCACTTCTTTCATCTTAGGATTTAACCATCGTTGGTGATCAACAACCGGTTTCGCTTCTTTGTCGAATTTTATTTTGTGCTGGCAGAGAGTGGGACTAATGCCCTTAAGATAATCAAGAGTATATCCAATAGCAGCATGATGCTTCTTTAGAGTTTTCAATAATTTCTTTTCTTCATGCTCTGAAAAGTTAGCACTAATAATAACATGATATCTCTTTCTCATCAAGATAAGCATATTTAAGAGTATCAGGTAAAGGTTTAAGCTCAAACACGGGGTCACCCTTGGGTGGAGGAGGATCCCCTAGAATTTCAACAGGCAAGTTGTGTTTCAAAATAGGTCCCTGTTTAAAGAATACTTCATCTATTTCCCTTCTTTCATTCATAAACATATCATTTTCATGGTCTAGCAAATATTGCTCTAAAGGATCATTAGGAGGCACGGCAATAGAAGCAAGACCAATAATTTCATCTTTACTAGGAAATTCTTTATCATGGGGTTGTCTACGAAACTTAGCAAAATTAAACTCATGAGACATATCCCCCAAACCAATAGAAACAATATCCTTATTGCAGTCTATCTTAGCATTAACAGTATTCAAGAAGGGTCTACCAAATATAATGGGACAAAAGTTATCTTGTGGGGAACCAAGAACAAGAAAATCAGCAAGATATTTAACTTTCCCACACAAAACTTCAACATATTTAACAATCCCAACTAGTGAAATAGTGCCTCTATTGGCAAGCTTGATTGTGACATCAATTTCCTCTATCTCAGCTGGTGCAATATCCTGCATAATTTATCTATATAGGGAATGAGGTATTGCACTTGCACTAGCACCCATATCACATAAGCCATGATAGCAATGATCTCCTATTTTAACAGAAATAACAGGCATGCCTACAACAGGTCTATGTTTATTTTTAGTATCGGGTCTAGCAATTCTAGCAGCTCCATCACATAAGTACATAACATGCCCATCAATATTATCGGCCAAGAGATCTTTAACCATAGAAATACTAGGTTCAACTTTAATTTGCTCAGAGGGTGTAGGTGTTCTAGTATTACTCTTACGAACTATAGTTGAAGCTTTAGCATGATCCTTCATTCTAACAGAGAAATGTGGTTTCTCAATATAAGTAGTAGGAACAACAGGATCATTATAAGTGATAGTTTTTATTCAACTTTAATAGGTGCAACTACTTTTACTTCAATGGGAGGATTATATTTAAACCACTTCTCCTTAGGCAGATCAACATGAGTAGCAAAGGATTCACAGAAATAAGCTACTATCTCAGAGTCAAGTCCATATTTAGTGCTAAATTCACGGAAAGCATCAGTATACATAAAAGATTTAACACAATCAAACTTAGGTGTTATATACCTGACACCTTACCTTCTCAAGATCCCAATCTTCAGAGTTGTGTTTAATTCTTTCCAATAAATCCCATTTGAATTCAATAGTCTTCATCATAAAAGAGACAATACAAGAAGTATCGAGCATGGAGCGATTATCGAGAGAAAGTCGAGCATAAAAATTTGAATAATTATTTCTCTTGAGAGCTCATGATTGGGGCATGAATATAACATTGACTTAAGCCTCCCCCAAGCTTGAGCGATGCTTTCTCCTTCGCGAGGCCAAAAATTATATATATAATTATGATCACAATGAACAAGATGCATAGGATAAAACTTCTAATGAAATTCCAATTTCAATCGGTTGTAGTTCCATGATCCCATATCATCACATAGCCTAAACCATGTCAATGCCTTTCCCTTCAAAGATAAAGGGAAGACCTTCTTCTTGATAACTTCCTCGGGCATACCTCCAAGCTTCATCCACATAGATTAGGTGCAAATCGGGATGCAATGTTCCATCACCTGTGAAAGGATTAGCTAGCAGTTTATCTATCATACCTGAAGGAATTTCAAAGTAAACATTTTCAGTAGGTTCAGAGCTCTTTGCTCTACTGGTCGGGGTGAAGATACCCTGAACAAGCCCCACAAAGGATTATGTTCCATCATAATAGGTGACAGTAAAATTCAGCACACTATATAAATTTTTCCTTACCAAATTCCACCTACCAAAGGCGCTTCACTCCCCGGCAACAGCGCCAGAAAAGAGTCTTGATCACCTAGAAGTGTAGGGGATCTATCATAGTCCTTTCTATAAGTAAGAGTGTCAAACCCAACGAGGAGCAGAAGGAAATGATAAGCGATTTTCAGTAAGGTATTCTCTGCAAGCACTGAAATAATTGGTAACAGATAGTTTTATGATAAGGTAATTTGTAACGGGTAACAAGTAATAAAAGTAAATAAGGTGCAGCAAGATGGCCCAATCCTTTTTGTAGCAAAGGACAAGCCTGGACAAACTCTTATGTAAAGGAAAGCGCTCCCGAGGACACATGGGAATTATCGTCAAGTTGGTTTTCATCACGTTCATATGATTCACGTTCGGTACTTTGATAATTTGATATGTGGGTGGACCGGTGCTTGGGTACTGTCCTTCCTTGGAGAAGCATCCCACTTATGATTAACCCCTATTGCAAGCATCTGCAACTACAACAGAAGTATTAAGGTAAACCTAACCAGAGCATGAAACATATGGATCCAAATCGGCCCCTTACGAAGCAACGCATAAACTAGGGTTTAAGATTATGTCACTCTAGCAACCCATCATCTACTTATTACTTCCCAATGCCTTCCCCTAGGCCCAAACAATGGTGAAGTTTCATGTAGTCGATGTTCACATGACACCACTAGAGAAAGACAACATACATCTCATCAAAATATCGAACGAATACCAAATTCACATGACCACTTATAGCAAGACTTCTCACATGTCCTCGGGAACAAACGTAACTACTCACAAATCATATTCATGTTCATAATCAGAGGGGTATTAATATGCATAAAGGATCTAAACATATGATCTTCCACCGAATAAACCAACTAACATCAACTACAAGGAGTAATCAACACTACTAGCAACCCATAGGTACCAATCTGAGCCTTTTGGGACAAAGATTGGATACAAGAGATCAACTAGGGTTTGAGATGAGATGTTGCTGGTGAAGATGTTGATGGAGATTGACCCCCTCCTGATGAGAGGATCGATGGTGATGATGATGGTGATGATTCCCCCCCCCCTCGGAGGGAAGTTCCCCCGGCAGAACAGCTCCGTCGGAGCCCTAGATTGGTTCCACCTCGTGGCGGCGGAGTTTCGTCCCGTGAGCTAGCTTATGATTTTTTCCTTGACGAAAGACTCTATATAGCCAAAGATGGGCATCAGAGGGATGCTAGGGGGCCCACAAGGCAGGGGGCGCGCCTAGGGGGTAGGGCACGCCCCCCACCCTCGTGGATGGTAGGTGGCCCCGTCTGGTACTTCTTTCACCCAATATTTTTTATATATTCTGAAACTTGCTCCCGTGAAGTTTCAAGACTTTTGGAGTTGTGCAGAATAGGTCTCTAATATTTGCTCTTTTTCCATCCCAGAATTCCAGCTGCCGGCATTCTCCCTCTTCATGTAAACCTTGTAAAATAAGAGAGAATAGGCATAAGTATTGTGACATAATGTGTAATAACATTCCATAATGTAATAAATATCGATATAAAAGCATGATGCAAAATGGACGTATCACAGCCTCTAACCTTTTTCCACCATCCTAGCAAACCGTTGTTTGGCTATGTTATCGCTTTGCTCAGCCCCTCTTATAGTGTTGCTAGTTGCAGATGCAGTTGCAGTTTGTTGCATGTTGGGACATGGAGATCATGGGATATCACAATATCTCTTATTTAATTAATACATCTATATACTTGGTAAAGGGTGGAAGGCTCGTCCTTTTGCCTGGTGTTTTGTTCCACTCTTGCCGCCCTAGTTTCCATCATACCGGTGTTATGTTCCTTGGTTTTGCGTCCCTAACACGATGAGGGTTTATGGGCCCCTCTTGATAGTTCGCTTTGAATAAAACTCTTCCAGCAAGGCCCAACATTGGTTTTAACATTTGCCCAACCTAATAACCAAACATGATAATAACTTTGACGCATAGGGAGTTAGCGCTACCCGAGGTTCATTATTCAACTTAATACAGGGGGGACAGTGCTGATGGTGTTGGTCCCAAACTAGAGCACCATGCGGGACCGCCTCTTGGCAACTTGGGATATCTGGTACCTATACGCTTCGCTCATCCGTCGTGGCCTGAGACGAGATACGCGCGGCTACTATCCGGGTGTCGGCACATCGGGAGGTCTTGCTGGACTTGTTTTACCATTGTCGAAATGTCTTGTGCACCGGGATTCCGAGTCTGATCGGAGGGTCCCGCGATGGAGGATTGTCTCCGTGGATCATGAGATTGTCATGGGCTAAGTTGGGACACCTCTGCAGGGTTTAAACTTTCGAGAGTTGTGCCCGTGGTTATGTGGCAGATGGGAATTTTTAATGTCCGGTTGTAGAGAACTTGACACCAGATTCGAATTAAAATACACCAACCGTGTGCTTAACCATGACGGTCTCTTTTCGAAGGAGTTCGAGAAGAGAACATGGTGGGGTTATGTTTGGACGTAAGTTGTTCAGGATCACTTATTAATCATTGCTAGTTGCGACCGTTTGTGTAGTTTCTCATCTTACTCTTGTACTCATAAGTTAGCCACCATACAATGCTTAGTCGCTTGCTGCAACCTCACCACTTATCCATTCCATACCCATTAAGCTTTGCTAGTCTTGACACCCATGGTAATGGGATTGCTGAGTCCTCGTGGCTCACAATTTACTACAACAATAGTTACAGGTACAAGTAATGCATTTATCTGACGTGAGAGCGATGATTGCTTATCTTGGAGTTCTTCTGCTTCTTCTTCTTCGATCAAGGGATAGGTTCCGGGTCAGGGAGCCTGGGCTAGCAGGGTGGATGTCGTTCTTCTTTTTCATTTGATTTCATCTGTAGTCGGATCCTGCTCTTCTGTATGGTGGTTGCTATGTATTGATGTATTGTTGTATGAATGTTGTAACTTGTGGCGAGTGTAAGCCTTTATCTTGTATTCTCATCTATTGAGTACATGGTATGTTGTAATGATATCCACCTTGCTATGCACTCGAAATGCGGTTGTGCCCCAATCATGAATTCATCACGTGATTGGGATAGAATCGCATCTTGGGCGCTACAAGTTGGTATCAGAGCCTTACCGACTTTAGGAGCCCCCTTGATTAATCAAACCGCTTCCGTTGTTGAGTCTAGAAGAAACTATTTTGAGTCTTAGTTACATCGGAGAGTATGAATTCTTTTTACTCCTCAGCCCCTTCATAGCTCTAGTGAGGACTCCTGACGTAGATGTTTTGTCTTCACTCTCCTCTTTTTCATTCAATTTTTAAGGATCACGCGGGTATTGTTGGATCATTGCGATATCATTGTGATGGGGATTCTGTGTTGGTGCCTCCTGACATTTAGGGGTTGTGGCAGTGTCCCGAGGAGTTGAGCTCCAAGGTGTTTGTGTCACAATGCTTATCGTTTCAGTTCCGGAATACCAGAGTTCACCGACATCAAAAACGCTTCTATACTCTTTGTGGTGAGAGTAGTTTGACGACACCCAGTACTAGGGAGAGCGATCACATGTATTTCCACATCTAGTATATCAGATGTTTTCGAAGGTATGAGGTACATGATTTCCGAGGTTTTCTTGGTTATGTGTTGACGGATGGATATAGTTGGAGTGTAGGATTTGTTAGTTGTGTAGTATATATGTGCCTCCCTGTATCCCCAATACTAGATTGCATAACCAGAAAGTTTTGGGAGTTAATAGGTGGGAATTCAAGTAGTTACCTAGGATATCTTTCCGACAAATGCATGATATGAGATTGGGGTTCGACGTCTAGTGGTCCGCCTGTCCACGGTTGGTTTTACAGTGGTCTCGTTGTGTCTTAAAGAGTCCTTGGCTATGCTGACTCAGGGACGCTTCGTATGTCATGTGCACTGCCTTGTACATGATGGTGCTATACGATCGAGCCCGTGAGGGCCCCACCACGAAAATTTCGGACGAAATCTCTATCATATGTTTGTTTCGGCTTATTCCACAAGCCAATCCTTTGTTTTGTTTTGAGTTGTGGTATTCGAGTTGATTTGAAGTCAAGTGTTGATTCCATACCTTTTCCTAAGCGGTGTTCTCATATTTCTATGGGAGTGCTAATCCTTCTTGTTTATCGAGATTGTCATGTCAATCCCTTTTCGACCGGTGCACTTCTGTTCAAGGTATTCCATACGGGCATCGTTGAGGAGCCTGAAGATTGTCTATTTCATTCGTCCCCAAGTTGCATTTGTTTTCCCGCCCTCCCACCCCTTGTTTCTTCAAGGACTCAGCTTTCTTAATCAAGTATCCATCTTATGGATGTGAAGTCTCTTCATTCTTTTCTTTCAATGTTCTTATCTCGTGATTCTCAAGAAGATGCTAAGGAAGCTTCAATTTTATCATTCTTCGTTCTCTTTTCTTCTCCGGTGGATTCAATTCAAGCTTTTGGTGTTGATCATATTCCTTTCCTCGTTTCAAATGCTTTCTCATGTTGGAAGTTCTTATCCAAGCATCTCTTGATCATTAACTTTGCGATACTTGTATCCGGAGTGCTAAACATATCTCAGAAGATTCATGTTTCCATTCTTAATCCGTTCAAGCTATTTGGAGATTATTATCTCATTCAAGTCATTTAATTCAACCGGTGCAATCTCTCTTCAAAATCATTTTAATGGTGTTTCTCTTGAGTGGGCCCTAACCCACAGGTCTTTTCCCAGGATCTTACCTGACTCTTCTAATTTTTTCTGGAGGTATTCTCATATTCTTTTCAAAGTGTGACGTAAGAATGGATTCCATCAGTCATATGCCTCCTTCAAGATTGCTTTCAAATTATTTTCATATTTGGCTCAATCTTTCTATTCTTCATTCCGGAGTGCCTCAACAATTCATGGTGGTGTTTCCCATCGTCATTCTCAACTTTTGAAGACCGAAGAAGTGTTTCCTCTAAATCTTGTCCCTTCTCTCGAAGGTTCATGGTTCTAGCATTATGCCATCCTCATATTTGTCCCGATCATGAGAAAATCTTTTCATACCCAACCGGAGCATTTCATGAGTTGTTTTCGTTTCTTGATCATCCAAAGGACATCATCTCAAAATTATTCATTCTCAGCCTTCAGCTCTCGTTCTCCAAATCTTACCGGTGCATCGCTCAAGTATTATCTAGTCAGCTCATGATCTCTTCATTCTCTCGTATCAAAATTCCCTCAAGTATATTTATTCGTTTTCTAATTCTTCCCGGTGAATTTTGCCTTTACTACTTTCATTTTGAATTCTTACAGTGTTCATTCAAGATTTCTCTTCCTTCGTTATCATATCAATTCATTCGTTGTTTCCAAATCCTACCGGTGAGTCGTTCAAGATTTTACCAAGTTTGCGCTATATCTCTCATCAATCCTTTTCAACGGGAATAAGTAGTATGCCAAATCCATTGTGGGTCATCAATTTAATTGATGAAGGATAAGCATAATGTAATTATTATTCTTGTTTCATCAAGTAAATTCAATTCCTTATTCTGGAGGTTCATCAAAATTCTCGGTTCTAGTGTTTGATCTTTTCCTTTTCCGGAGTTCCAAGTTTTCTCGGTTATATTGTCATGGGGTTTAATCTAAATCATTGCAATGCTTCAATTCTTGTTCTATTCAACCTTCACTTCCTTTCTACCATGTCTTTTCTTATCGGAGTTCATCATGGAGGTTCTTCATAGTGGTTCATCAAGGATTTAATTTCATTCTCGAAGTGTTCATCAAGATTCTTGTTGGAGGAGCTCAAACATTCTTCATCTTGCATTCCGAAGTGCAATTCTTTCTATCTTATCTTTTGAGGTGGTGTTATGTCATTTTTGACAATTTCCGTTCATGTTTCATGATTCAAAATTAGCAAGAGTGAGATATTTTAAATCGATCAATCTCTTTGTTGGAGGTATCTTGGGTGATATTTCACCTACAGCCTTCCCTAAAGAATGTTGCTCTATGTGGTGATTATCTATGATCCAAGTTTTCTCCTTATTACCTCGTTGGAAGAAGCTTTCTATCTTTTCTAGCTCTCAATCAAATCTTTTTCCCCAGAGTGGCAGGTTGTCACCTCATAATTTTGAGATGTTTTCCATAAGCCCACAACAAGCTTATTCTTTTGTTGTCGATTTTTCAACAAATCCGGACAAGCCTTTCTCCTAAGGATGCTCTTTCAAATTCATTTGAGGTAGAAGATGTTGTTTTCTTCTCGGTTCTTTTCTTCCAACCATCTAGCTTCTATTCTTTCTTCTGGAGGCATTGTGTTGTTGCTCTCGTCAAGTATCATTCCATCTTGTCAAGTTCATGCTCTATTTCTTGCCTCTCTTTTCAACCGAAGTGCTGCCCGAATTCTTCCTTCCACATCTCGTTTCAACCAGAGTAGTTTCAATTCCTTCTTGTTCATTGTGCTCGTCATTCATAGATTTGCAACCTCCAAGGTTCACATAGTGTTCCTTGTTTCTCTTTTCTACCGGAATTCTCTCAATTGTGTTCAACTCTGTAGTGTTCTTACTTTCAGAAAAATTCAACCTCTCAAGGTTCATTGGTTTCACTCGTTTGTCAAAGAAGCAACTTTGTTTTACCTCTTCTTCTTCCGTTTCTCCCCGGTGCCATCCTGAGATCTCGGGTCGAGATCTCTTGTAAGTGGAGGAGAGTTGGGACGCCCCAAGACTGGCACTCCAGATGCCTTCCTTGGATTTCGAGATTCATTGTGTGGTTTGTTTGGTTCGTTGCATTCATCATTGCATCATTTTCATTGCATCATGTCAGCTTGCACCCCTTTTTAAAAATCTGCTAAATAAATTGCATGGATCTTTGGTCCATTTAAATCGAGGGAAGTTCACATGGTGAAATTCTATTTATAACATATAAAAGTCTCTTACTATTATTAGGGAGCTATTATAAATATTCCAACAATTTGGAATTCACCACAACACAGTTGCAAAACATTCCATGCCTTTGTTATCTCAATTCTTGGTCTCCAACTTTGCCCTAAATTCTTTCATCACTTTCCCGAGCAACACCTAAATCCTGAACATTTTTAGACCTTCCCAACCCTCACTTCCTATTCAAACCATTTGAATGTAAATCAAGTGAGTTTGAATTTAAACTTTCAGTCATGCCCACTTCTATTTTTCCTGGAACGATCTCATTTTTGAGAGTCTGAAAAAATTAACTCCATGCCCAATCTCCACTCCAATATCTCTCAACATTTCTTCTAAGTTTCCTTTTTTGAATAGAGAGAGAAGAGAGAGCCCAGCCATGCCTCTTCGGCCTAGGCCAGCCAGGCCGCCCTGCTCCTCTCAGCCCACCAGAGGCCGAGCCGGCACCCTCAACTGTAGGCCGATCGACCCCCCCTCTCTTTCCCTTGATCCCTTCCTCCAGCGCCGCCATCTCTCCCGATCGATCCCTTCCTTCTCCCACTCGTCTCCCTCCTGCGCTGCCTTGACACGCACGCAGAGGGGCAGCGCATCGCGCCCGATCCCTCCTCTTGCTCGAGCACTCACCCTCCTCTCGACCTCCGCCGCTACCACTGCCCGCCGGCGACCTCCACTACCTCCCCGCCAGGGCCCCTCGCAGGCTCCCTCCGTCGCCTTGCCTCGCACTCTCGGCATGCAGCAGCAGCATCCACCTCGTCCAACGGCCTTCTTTTTTCTCCTCGCACCCACCGCCATCCTTGTCCGCGCCTAGAGGAGCTCGCCGCATCCCTCCTACACCGGTGGCAACCAGGCCATCTGCTTGACTTTGTCCTCGACCCCGAGATCCTTCCTGCCATGGTGTCCCGAGCTCCACCCTCCTCCCTATTTGTCGCGCCACTCGGAGCCGCTCACATTGGCGAGGAGCCCATGCCCGAGCTCCGAGTCCACTGCGTTCTGCTCGAGGTCCGGCGAGATCATGGCCGGATCTGGTCCCTTCTCATCTCCCTACCTCGGACCCAGCCTGCCGTGCACAACCTCTGATCGCTTGGATTCCACGCGCCACTGACATGAGCCTCGTCCTTGAGCTGTTGCCACGATACCTACCCAAACAGGAGCAATTTTGGGTCGCCAAGTACCCCGACGTTCATCACCATGTATGACTACAGCGCCAAGGGAACCAGTACCCTCAACTCAGGGATGCCAAGTTCCCCTACGACGCGTGTACGACTACGGGGATTCAACACGGACCCTACGGATGCGTCAAGTTCTACTACATGGACCGCCAAGTTCCTTTATCGGTGACTCGAACATCTACGAAACGTGTACGCCTACCGTCATCGAAGGATGTCGAGTGAACGACTACCCACGTCGTGTATTTGACCAAGTTCTGCAACAGGTTCACTAGAAGCATGCGAAGTCTTATCATTTTTCTTTTCTTCCTTTTAGAAGGACTAGGTACATCAATATTAATTCTCTGAGAATCTTGCTCAATTCTCTTAGGATGGCCCTCGGGATACAAAGATTCTTGAGTCATTTTACCACCTCTAGTCATAACTCTAACAACATTATCATTTTTCTTACTATTTAATTCATTGAGCAAATCATTCTGAGCTTTAAGCACTTGTTCTAATTGAGTGGTAATCATAGAAGCATGTTTACTAATAAGTTTAAGTTCACCTTTAACACTAGCCATATAATCACTCAAGTGTTCAATCATATAAGCATTGTGTTTCAGTTGTTTACCAAAATAAGCATGAAAATCTTCTTGCTTAATGATACGTCTCCAACGTATCTATAATTTTTGATCGTTCCATGCTATATTATATCCTGTTTTGGACATTATTGGGCTTTATTATATAGTTTTATATTATTTTTGGGACTAACCTATTAACCGGAGGCCCAGCCCAGAATTGTTGTTTTTTGCCTATTTCAGAGTTTCGCAGAAAAAGAATATCAAACGGAGTCCAAACGGAATGAGACCTTCGGGAACGTGATTTTCGGAACGAATATGATCCAGAGGGCTTGGACCCTACGTCAAGAAAGCTACCAGGAAGGCACAAG
>NC_057806.1:605491898-605497420 GCF_018294505.1 Triticum aestivum
CCAGGCGTGCCCTCCACCCTCGTGGGGCCCACGTTGCTCCACCGACATACTTCTTCCTCCTATATATACCTATGTACCCCCAAACTACCAGATACGGAGCCAAAACCCTAATTCCACCGCCGTAACTTTCTGTATCCGTGAGATCCCATCTTGGGTCCTTTTCCGGAGCTTCGCCGGAGGGGGCATCGATCACAGAGGGCTTCTACATCAACACCATAGCCTCTCCGATGAAGTGTGAGTAGTTTACTTCAGACCTTCGGGTCCATAGTTATTAGCTAGATGGCTTCTTCTCTCTTTTTGGATCTGAATACAAAGTTCTCCCCCTCTCTTGTGGAGATCTATTCGATGTAATCTTCTTTTGCGGTGTGTTTGTTGAGACCGATGAATTGTGGGTTTATGATCAAGTTTATCTATGAACAATATTTGAATCTTCTCTGAATTCTTTTATGTATGATTGGTTATCTTTGCAAGTCTCTTCGAATTATCAGTTTGGTTTGGCCTACTAGATTGATGTTTCTTGCAATGGGTGAAGTGCTTAGCTTTGGGTTCAATCTTGCGGTGTCCTTTCCCAGTGACAGTAGGGGCAGCAAGGCACGTATTGTATTGTTGCCATCGAGGATAACAAGATGGGGTTTATTTAATATTGCATGAGTTTATCCCTCTATATCATGTCATCTTGCTTAAAGCGTTACTCTATTCTCTTGAACTTAATACTCTAGATGCATGCTGGATAGCGGTCGATGTGTGGAGTAATAGTAGTAGATGCAGGCAGGAGTCGGTGTACTTGTCTCGGACGGGATGCCTATATACATGATCATACCTAGATATTATCATAACTATGCTTAATTATGTCAATTGCTCAACAGTAATTTGTTTACCCACCGTAATACTTATGCTCTCGAGAGAAGCCACTAGTGAAACCTATGACCCCCGGGTCCATTCTCCATCATATTAATCTTCCTTTTTTTGCGGGGTATCATATTAATCTTCCGTCAACAAGCTATTTCCTTTTCCGTTTATTTTGCTTTCTTTACTTTGCATCTTTATCATAAAAATACCAAAAATATTATCTTATCATATCTATCAGATCTCACTCTCGTAAGTGACCGTGAAGGTATTGACAACCCCTTTATTGCGTTGGTTGCGAGGAGTTTATTTGTTTTTGTAGGTGCAAGGGACTCATGCGTGGCCTCCTACTGGATTGATACATTGGTTCTCAAAAACTGAGGGAAATACTTACACTACTTTGCTGCATCACCATTTCCTCTTCAAGAGAAAACCAACGCAGTGCTCAAGAGGTAGCAAGAAGGATTTCTGGCGCCGTTGTTGGGGAGTCTTCGCAAAAGTCAACATACCAAGTACCCATCACAAACCCTTATCTCCTGCATTACATTATGTGCCATTTGCCTCTCGTTTTCCTCTCCCCCACTTCATCCTTGCTGTTTTATTCGCCCTCTCTCTCCGACCTCCTTCTCTTTCTCTATTTACCTCTCTTTGCCCGTCTCTTGTTTGCTTGTGTGTTGGATTGCTTGCTTGTCATGATGGCTCTACCTAGATTTGGTGATCATCGCCTTAAAAGGTTAGAAGAGATCGAAAGCAACGTCAGGAGTTTTATGGTTTTACAATTTGAGCATAATAATTTCTTTAGAAATGAGCTTAAGGAACAAAAAAGCTTTATGGGTTTTATGAATAAAGAGCTTGATGATATTACTAAAGAATTTGATGGTTTGAAATCTCAGATTGCTCACCTTGAGAAGTTAATAGCTGAAGTCTCGGATAAGCAGGCCACCTTAGTCAATAAGATGGCCGCTAAGCCAGAGAATTTGGGGATAATATAGATGAAGATCTAAAAGTTATTGATGTGCCCCCTATTAAATCTTTGTTTTGCAATATGAATCTTGATAATGATGGGACTGAATATGATCCACCTTTACCTAGAAGGCGTTCAAAAAATTCGAAGTCTTTAGATCTTGATGGTAAAATTGTTAAAAGTGGGATTGAAGAGGTCAAAAGTTTAAATATCAATGAACCCACTATTTTGGATTTCAAGGAATTTAATTATGATAATTGCTCCTTGATAGATTGTATTTCCTTGTTGCAATCCGTGCTAAATTCTCCTCATGCTTATAGTCAAAATAAAGCCTTTACCAAACATATCGTTGATGCTTTGATGCAATCTTATGAAGAAAAACTTGAGTTAGAAGTTTCTATCCCTAGAAAAATTTATGATGAGTGGGAACCTACTATTAAAATTAAAATTAAAGATCATGAATGCTATGCTTTGTGTGATTTGGGTGCTTGTGTTTCCGTGATTCCAAAAACTTTGTGTGATTTGCTAGGTTTCCGTGATTTTGATTATTGCTCTTTAAACTTGCACCTTGCAGATTTAACTATTAAGAAACCTATGGGAAGAATTAATGATGTTCTTATTGTTGCAAATAGGAATTATGTGCCCATATATTTTATTCTTCTTGACATAGATTGCAATCCTTCATGTCCTATTATTCTTGGTAGACCTTTCCTTAGAACGATTGGTGCAATTATTAATATGAAGGAAGTGAATATTAGATTCCAATTTCCATTAAGGAAAGGCATAGAACACTTCCCTAGAAATAAAACAAAATTACAATATGAATCTATTATGAGAGCTACTTAGGGATTGCCTACCAAAGATGGCAATACCTAGATCTATCCTTGCTTTTACGCCTAGCTAGGGGCGTTAAACGATAGCGCTTGTTGGGAGGCAACCCAATTTTATTTTTATTCCTTGATTTTTGCTCCTGTTTAGTAATAAATAATTTATCTAGCCTCTTTTTTGGTTGTGTTTTTTGTTTTTAATTATTGTTTGTGCCAAGTAGAACCATTGGGAAGACTTGGGGAAAGTCTTTTTAATCTTGCTGTAAAAAACAGAAACTTTAGCGCTCACGAGAATTGCTGCCATTTTTATTTGGAAAGTGATATTTAGTTTATTCTTTTTGTAGATGATAATAGACAAATTCCTCACGTCCAGAAGTTTATTTTAGAATTTTGGGGGTTCCAGAACTTGCGTTAGCTACAGATTACTACAAACTGTTCTGTTTTTGACAGATTCTATTTTTTGTGTGTTGTTTGCTTATTTTGATGATTCTATGGCTAGTAAAATAGTTTATAAACCATAGATAAGTTGGAATACAGTAGGTCTAACACCAATATTAATAAAGAATGAGTTCATTACAGTACCATGATGTTGTGTTTTGTTTTCTTTCACTAACGGAGCTCACGAGATTTTCTACTTTAAGTTTTGTGTTGTGAAGTTTTCAAGTTTTGGGTAAAAGATTTGATGGATTATGGAACAAGGAGTGGAAAGAGCCTAAGATTGGGGATTCCCATGGCACCCCAAGATAATCTAAGGACACCTAAAAGCCCAAGCTTGGGGATGCCCCGGAAGGCATCCTCTCTTTCGTCTACTTCCATCGGTAACTTTACTTGGAGCTATATTTTTATTCACCACATGATACGTGTTTTGCTTGGAGCGTCTTGTATTATTTGAGTCTTTATTTGTTAGTTTTCCACAATCATCCTTTCTGTATACACCTTTTGAGAGAGACACACATGATTCGGAAATTATTAGAATGCTCTACGTGCTAAACTTATATCTTTTGAGTTATATAGTTTTTGCTCTAGTGCTTCACTTATATCTTTTAGAGCACGGTGGTGAATTTGTTTTATAGAAACTATTGTTCTCTCATGCTTCACTTAGATTATTTTGAGAGTCCTAAAAACAGCATGGTAATTTGCTTTAATTATGTTAGGCATTCAAGATTAATAAAAAAATCTTATGAGTGTGTTGAATACTATGAGAAGTTTGATACTTGATAATTATTTTGAGATATGGAGATGGTGGTATTAGAGTCATGCTAGTTGAGTAGTTGTGAATTTGAGAAATGCTTGTGTTGAAGTTTGTGATTCCCGTAGCATGCATGTATGGTGAACTGTTATGTGATGAAGTCGGAGCATGATTTATTTATTGATTGTCTTCCTTATGAGTGGCGGTCGGGGATGAGCGATGGTCTTTTCCTACCAATCTATCCCCCTAGGAGCATGCGCGTAATACTTTGTTTCGATAACTAATAGATTTTTGCAATAAGTATGTGAGTTCTTTATGACTAATGTTGAGTCCATGGATTATATGCACTCTCACCCTTCCACCATTGCTAGCCTCTCTAATACCGCGCACCTTTAGCCGGTATCATACACCCACCATATACCTTCCTTAAAACAGCCACCATACCTACCTATCATGGCATTCCAATAGCCATTCCGAGATATATTGCCATGAAACTTTCCACCATTCCGTTTATTATGACACGCCACATCATTGTCATATTGCTTTGCATGATCATGTAGTTCACATTGTATTTGTGTCAAAGCCACCGTTCATAATTCTTTCATACATGTCACTCTTGATTCATTGCATATCCCGGTACACCACCGGAGGAATTCACATAGAGTCATATTTTGTTCTAAGTATTGAGTTGTCATTGTTGAGTTGTAAGTAAATAAAAGTGTGATGATCATCATTTTTAGAGCATTGTCCCAAGTGAGGAAAGGATGATGGAGACTATGATTCCCCCACAAGTCGGGATGAGACTCCGAACTAAATAAAAAAAGAGGCCATAAAAAAAGAGAAAAGGCCCAAATAAAAAAATAAGAGAAAAAGAGAGAAGGGACAATGCTACTATCCTTTTACCACACTTATGCTTCAAAGTAGCACCGTGATCTTCATGATAGAGAGTCTCCTATGTGATTTTGTAGGGATAACTTTATTTGGCCATGTTATTTTGAAGAAACACAATTGCTTAGTTAGTGTGCTAGAAGTATTATTATTTCTATATCAATATTGAACTTTTGTCTTGAATCTTTCGGATTTGAATATTCATACCAAAATTAAGAGAATTACATTGAAATTATGCCAAGTAGCATTCCACATCAAAAATTCTGTTTTTATCATTTACCTACTCGAGGACGAGCAGGAATTAAGCTTGGGGATGCTTGATACGTCTCCAACATATCTATAATTTTTTATTGTTCCATGCTATATTATATCTTGTTTCGGACATTATTGGGCTTTATTATACACTTTTATATTATTTTGGGACTAACCTATTAATCGGAGGCCCAGCCCAGAATTGCTGTTTTTTGCCTATTTCAGAGTTTCGCAGAAAAATAATATCAAACAGAGTCCAAACGGAATGAAACCTTCGGGAACGTGATTTTGGAACGAACATGATCCAGAGGACTTGGACCCTGCGTCAAGAAAGCTACAAGGAAGGCACGAGGTAGGGGCGCGCGCCTACCCCCCCCCCTCCCCCGGCGCGTCCTCCACCCTCGTGGGGCCCATGTTGCTCCACCAATGTACTTCTTCCTCCTATATATACCTACGTACCCCCAAACTACCAGATACGGAGCCAAAACCCTAATTCCACCACCGTAACTTTTTGTATCCGTGAGATCCCATCTTGGGGCCTTTTCCAGAGCTCCGC
>NC_057806.1:605497942-605588577 GCF_018294505.1 Triticum aestivum
AGTTTCGCAGAAAAATAATATCAAACAGAGTCCAAACGGAATGAAACCTTCGGGAACGTGATTTTGGAACGAACATGATCCAGAGGACTTGGACCCTGCGTCAAGAAAGCTACAAGGAAGGCACGAGGTAGGGGCGCGCGCCTACCCCCCCCCCCCCCCCGGCGCGTCCTCCACCCTCGTGGGGCCCATGTTGCTCCACCAATGTACTTCTTCCTCCTATATATACCTACGTACCCCCAAACTACCAGATACGGAGCCAAAACCCTAATTCCACCACCGTAACTTTTTGTATCCGTGAGATCCCATCTTGGGGCCTTTTCCAGAGCTCCGCCGGAGGGGGCATCGATCACGGAGGGCTTCGACATCAACACCATAGCCTCTCCAATGAAGTGTGAATAGTTTACTTCAGACCTTCGGGTCCATAGTTATTAGCTAGATCACATAAAGAAGTTTTAACATAGTTTCTTTTAATGGAGCATGGTATAGTTGTTACTCCTGGATCTCCAAGTTTCTTTGGTATTCCACCCTTAAAGGTATAATTAGCAAGCATGGTGGAAATTTCAGCTTCCGGTATCTTTCTCTTATTAGTAACTATATCTTTCATATATTTAGCATAAGGATTCATTTTAAGCATATTAGCCAAATGCATACGCAAAAAGATAGGTCTAATCATTTCAGAAAAGCACTCAAAATCCTCATCATCCTTTTTCTTGGATGGTTTAGGAGGAAAAGTCATGGGTTTCTGAACCCATGGTTCTCTTTCTTTACTGTGCTTCCTAGCAACAAAGTCTCTCTTATTGTAACGTTGATTCTTTGATTGTGGGATATCAAGATCAACAGAAGGTTCAATTTCTACATCATTATTATTGCTAGGTTGAGCATCAACATGAACATCATCATTAACATTATCACTAGGTTCATGTTCATTACCATATTGTGTTTCAGCATCAGAGATAGAAATATCATTAGGATTCTCAGGTGTGTCTACAATAGGTTCACTAGAAGCATGCAAAGTCCTATCATTTTTCTTTTTCTTCCTTTTAGAAGGACTAGGTGCATCAATATTAATTCTTTGAGAATCTTGCTCAATTTTCTTAGGATGGCCCTCAGGATACAAAGGTTCCTGGGTCATTATACCACCTCTAGTCATAACTCTAACAACTTTATCATTTTTCTTACTATTTAATTCATTGAGCAAATCATTCTGAGCTTTAAGCACTTGTTCTACTTGAGTGGTAACCATAGAAGCATGTTTACTAATAACTTTAAGTTCACCTTTAACACTAGCCATATAATCACTCAAGTGTTCAATCATATAAGCATTGTGTTTCAGTTGTCTACCAAAATAAGCATTAAAATCTTCTTGCTTAACCATAAAGTTATCAAATTCATCCAAACATTGGCTAGCAAACTTAGCAGGAGGGATTTCAGCTTTATCATATCTATAGAGAGAGTTTACCTTTACTACTTGTGTCGGGTTATCGAGACCGTGTGTTTCTTGAATAGGTGATGAATTAAGACCATGTATTTCTTCAACAGGAGGTAAATTCTTAACATCTTCAGCTTTTATACCTTTTTCTTTCATAGATTTCTTTGCCTTTTGCATATCTTCAGGACTGAGAAATAGAATACTCCTTTTCTTCGGAGTTGGCTTAGGAGTTGGTTCAGGAAGTGTCCCATTATTTTCATTAGTCAACATATTATTCAATAGCAATTCAGCTTGATCAATTGTTCTTTCCCTGAAAACATAACCAGCACAACTATCCAGGTAATCTCTGGAAGCATCGGTTAGTCCATTATAAAGATATCAAGTATTTCATTTTTCTTGAGAGGATGATCAGGCAAAGCATTAAGTAATTGGAGAAGCCTCCCCCAATCTTGTGGGAGACTCTCTTCTTCAATTTGCACAAAATTATATATTTCCCTTAAAGCAGCTTGTTTCTTATGAGCGGTGAGGGAGTCCTGGATTAGGGGGTATCCAGACAGCCGGATTATATCCTTTGGTCAGACTGTTGGACTATGAAGATACAAGATTGAAGACTTCGTCCCGTGTCCGGATGGGACTCTCCTTGGTGTGGAAGGAAAGCTTGGCAATACGGATATGTAGATCTCCTTCCTTGTAACCGACTCTGTGTAACCCTAGCCCCCTCCGGTGTCTATATAAACCGGAGGGTTCAGTCTGTAGGACCAACAATAATCATACCATAGGCTAGCTTCTAGGGTTTATCCTCTTCGATCTCGTGGTAGATCAACTCTTGTACTACTCATATCATCAAGAATAATCAAGCAGGACGTAGGGTATTACCTCCATCAAGAGGGCCCGAACCTGGGTAAACGTCGTGTCACCCGCCTCCTGTTACCATCCGCCTAGACGCACAGTTCGGGACCCCCTACCCGAGATCCACCGGTTTTGACACCGACATTGGCGCTTTCATTGAGAGTTACTCTGTGTCGTCATCATTAGGCTTGATGGCTCCTTCAATCATCGATAGCGATGCAGTCCAGGGTGAGACTTTTCTCCCCGGACAGATCTTTGTATTCGGCGGCTTCACACTGCGGGCCAACTCGCTTGGCCATCTAGAGCAGATCGATATTTACGCCCCTGGCCACCAGGTCAGGTTTGGAAGCTTAAACTACATGGTCGGCATCCGTGGAGACTTGATCTTCGACGAATTTGAGCCCCTGCCGAGTGCGCCGCACAGTCACGATGAGCATGACTTAGCTCTACCATCGGACAGTGTTTGGGAGACCGCACTGCTACCTCTTGAGCTTGCGTTGGATTTCCCCGAAGAGGAAAGGATGATGCAGCAGAGTAGCGTAAGTATTTCCCTCCGTTTTTTAGAACCAAGGTATCAATCCAGTAGGAGGCCACGCTCAAGTCCCTCGTACATGCACAAAACGATAGCTACTCGCAACCAACGCGATTAGCGGTTGTCAATCCCTTCACGGTTACTTACGAGAGTGAGATCTGATAGATATAATATTTTTGGTATTTTTGGTATAGAGATGCAAAGTGAAAAGTAAAAGGCAAAGTAAAAAGCAAAGCAAGATTAAAGTGATGGAGATTGATATGATGAGAATAGACCCGGGGGCCATAGGTTTCACTAGTGGCTTCTCTCAAGAGCATAAGTATTGTACGGTGGGTGAACAAATTACTGTTGAGCAATTGACAGAATTGAGCATAGTTATGAGAATATCCAGGCATGATCATGTATATAGGCATCACGACCGTGACAACTAGACCGAAACGATTCTGCATCTACTACTATTACTCCACTCATCGACCGCTATCCAGCATGCATCTAGAGTATTAAGTTAAAAACAGAGTAACGCTTTAAGCAACATGACATGATGTAGAGAGATAAATTCATGCAATATGAAATAAACCCCATCTTGTTATCCTCGATGGAAACGATGCAATATGTGCCTTGCTGCCCCTTCTGTCACTGGGAAAGGACACCGCAAGATCGAACCCAAAGCTAAGCACTTCTCCCATGGCAAGAACTACCAATCTAGTTGGCCAAACCAAACGGATAATTCGAAGAGACTTGCAAAGATAACCAATCATACATAAAAGAATTCAGAGAAGATTCAAATATTATTCATAGATAGACTTGATCATAAACCCACAATTCATCGGTCTCAACATACACACCGCAAAAAGAAGAAGATTACATCGAATAGATCTCCACAAGAGAGGGGGGGAACTTTGTATTGAGATCCAAAAAGAGAGAAGAAGCCATGTAGATACTAACTATGGACCCGAAGGTCTGAGGTAAACTACTCACACTTCATCGGAGAGGCTATGATGATGTAGAAGCCCTCCGTGATGACGGCCCTCTCCGGCGGAGCTCCGGAACAGGCTCCAAGATGGGATCTCGTGGATACAGAAAGTTGCGGTGGTGGAATTAGGTTTTTGGCTCCTGTTCTGATCGTTTGGGGGTACGTAGGTATATATAGGAGGAAGGAGTACGTCGGTGGAGCACCAAGGGGCCCACGAGGCAGGGGGCGCGCCTTAGGGGGGTGGGCGCGCCCCCCACCCTCGTGATCGCCTCTTTGACTCCTTGGAGTAGGGTCCAGGTCTCCTGGATCATGTTCGGTGAGAAAATCACGTTCCCGAAGGTTTTATTCTGTTTGGACTCCGTTTGATATTCTGTTTCTCCGAAATACTGAAATAGGCAAAAATAGCAATTCTGGGTTGGGCCTCTGGTTAATAGGTTAGTCCCAAAAATAATATAAAAGTGGAAAATAAAGCCCAATATAGTCCAAAACAGTAGATGATATAGCATGGAGCAATCAAAAATTATAGATACGTTGGAGACGTATCAGGCATCCCCAAGCTTAATTCTTGCTCGTCCTCGAGTAGGTAAATGATAAAAAGAGAATTTTTGATGTGGAGTGCTACTTGGCATAATTTCAATGCAAATCTTCTTAATTGTGAGATGAATATTCAGATTCGAATGATTCAAGACAAAAGTTTATATTGACATAAAAATAATAATACTTCAAGCATACTAACAAAGCAATTATGTCTTCTCAAAATATCATGGCCAAAGAAAGTTATCCCTACAAAATCATATAGTCTGGCTATGCTCTATCTTCACCACACAAAGTATTTAAATCATGCACAACCCCGATGACAAGCCAAGCAATTGTTTCATACTCTAACTTTTTCAGAACTTTTTCAAACTTCACGCAATACATGAGCGTGAGCCATGGATATAGCACTATAGGTGGTATAGAATGGTGGTTTTGGAGAAGAAAAAAAGGAGAAGATAATCTCACATCAACTAGGCGTATCAACGGGCTATGGAGATTCCCATCAATAGATATCAATGTGAGTGAGTAGGGATTGCCATGCAACGGATGCACTAGAGCTATAAGTATATGAAAGCTCAAAAAGAAACTAAGTGGGTGTGCATCCAACTTGCTTGCTCATGAAGACCTAGGGAAATTTGAGGAAGCCCATCATTGGAATATACAATCCAAGTTCTATAATGAAAGATTCCCACTAGTATATGAAAGTGATAACATGAGAGACTCTCTACTATGAAGATCTTGGTGCTACTTTGAAGCACAAGTGTGGTAAAAGGATAGTAACATTGTCCCTTCTCTCTTTTTCTCTCATTTTTTTTATTTTATTTTAATTTAATTTATTTGGGCCTTTTCTCTTTTTTTTATGGCCTCGTTTCTTTCTCTTTTCATTTGGGCTTCTTTGGCCTCTTTTATTTATTTTTCATCCGGAGTCTCATCCCGACTTATGGGGGAATCATAGTCTCCATCATTCTTTCCTCACTTGGGACAATGCTCTAAAAATGATGATCATTAGACTTTTATTTTTCTTACAACTCAACAATTACAACTAGATACTTAGAACAAAATATGACTCTATATGAATGCCTCCGGCGGTGTACCGGGATATGCAATATGACAATGATAAATCTGTCATGATAAACGGAACGATGGAAAGTAGCATGGCAATATATCTCGGAATGGCTATGGAAATGCCATGATAGGTAGGTATGGTGGTTGTTTTGAGGAAGGTATATGGTGGGTGTATGATACTGGCGAAAGGTGCGCGGTATTAGAGAGGCTAGCAAAGGTGGAAGGGTGAGAAAAAGTGCATATAATCCATGGACTCAACATTAGTCATAAAGAACTCATATACTTATTGCAAAAATCTATAAGTTATCAAAGCAAAGTATTACGTGCATGCTCCTAGGGGGATAGATTGGTAGGAAAAGACCATCGCTCGTCCCCGACCGCCACTCATAAGGAAGACAATCAATAAATAAATCATGCTCCGACTTCATCACATAACGGTTCACCTTACGTGCATGCTACGGGAATCACAAACTTTAACACAAGTATTCTTTAAATTCACAACTACTCAACTAGCATGACTCTAATATTATCACGTCCATATCTCAAAACAATTATCATGCTTCAATCTTTTCTTAGTATTTTCAACACACTCAAAAGAAAGTTTCACAAATCTTGAATACCAAGCATATTATTATTAAGCAAATTACCATGCTATTAAGAGACTCTCAAAATAATTTAAGTGAAGCATGAGAGATCAATAGTTTCTTTAAAACAAATCCACCACCGTGCTCTAAAAGATCTAAGTGAAGCACATAGAGCAAAATTATAACGCTCAAAAGATATAAGTGAAGCACATAGAGCAAAACTACTTAGCTCAAAAAGATATAAGTGAAGCACATAGAGCATAACTACATAGCTCAAAAGATATAAGTGAAGCACATAGAGTATTCTATCAAATTTTAATTCATGTATGGCTCTCTCAAAAGGTGTGTACATCAAGGATTATTGTGTCATACTAGAACACAAATACAAAAATAATACAAGACGCTCCAAGCAAAACACATATCATGTTGGTGAATAAAAATATAGCTCCAAGTAAATTACCGATGGAAGTGGACGAAAGAGGGGATGCCTTTCGGGGCATCCCCAAGCTTTGACTTTTTGGTGTCCTTGGATTATCTTGGGGGTGCCATGGGCATCCCCAAGCTTAGGCTATTGCCACTCCTTGTTCCATAATCCATCAAAAGAATTCACCCAAAACTTGAAAACTTCACAACACAAAACTCAATAGAAATCTCGTGAGCTCCGTTAGAGAAAGAAAACAAAAGACCACTTCAGGGTACTGTAATGAACTCATTATTTATTTATATTGTTGTTAAACCTACTGTATTCCAACTTCTCTATGGATTATAAACTATTTTACTAGCCATAGATTCATCAAAATAAGCAAACAACACACGAAAAACAGAATCTGTCAAAACAGAACAGTCTGTAGTAATCTGTAACTAACGCAAACTTCTGGAACCCCAAAAATTCTAAAATAAATTGCTGGACGTGAGGAATTTATCTATTAATCATCTGCAAAAATAATTAGCTAAATATCACTCTTCAAATAAAAATGACAGCAGTTCTCGTGAGCGCTAAAGTTTCTGTTTTTTACAGCAAGTTCAACAAGACTTTCCCCAAGTCTTCCCAACGGTTCTACTTGGCACAAAAACTAATTAAACACAAAAAACACAACCAAAACAGAGGCTAAATAAATTATTTATTACTAAACAGGAGCAAAAAGCAAGGAATAAAAATAAAATTGGGTTGCCTCCCAACAAGCGCTATCGGTTAACGCCCCTAGCTAGGCATAAAAGCGAGGATAGATCTAGGTTGTGCCGTAGTAATAAGATAGATCGGTGAAACTCATTTCATATTCTCTACGTTCGGCAGCAAGTTTTCTTTGAGGCAAGCAAAAGTAATCAAAAGGGCTAAATTTAATAGGACAGAAGTCCCCAAGATCAATTTTAGGAGGTATAGGTTCCTCTTTCGGCCCTTCGCATTGTACAACCAATTCATCATTATAAACATTCTTTTGACAGAACCTTGTGAGCCTAAACTCAAGAGAGCATCCTAGCTCAATATTTCGAATAGCCAAATCATCATTAAGTTCAGAGATTCTATCAATTAAAATATTAGTTGGCACCTTTTTTCTAAGGTTTTCATTAAAAGCAACATAGTCAAGAGATTGAAAGCGCATAATTTCTTCTTGATCGAAGAGGATAGATTCTATGGGAGGACGACCAGCGTCCACCCTATAGTGCGCAAAGATTTCTTTGGCTTATTTTATTATAAATCTGAATTCATGAGCCAAAAAGATAGTAGCGGCACGCTTAACAGAAGAATGCTCGATATTAGAAAATTCTAGGAAAACTCTTTGTATAGATGGGTGCATATGCATAAATTGCCTTTCAAGTTCAACGATAAGCATGGCAATAGCGTCCGCAAGACTACTAGTTCTATGGAGAACAGAACCGCCCATAGAGGGCAAAGCACCGGCACAAGTAAAGAAATCTTGAATAAATCCTTTTCCAATAATATTACCACTACCGATTCGAAATCTTTTTGTATGGTAGGTAGGGGGTTCTTCAGCAGGAGCATCAGAATTTTCCATGATACTGTTATCGCCCATATCGGCGATAACTTCCCCAATTTCAGACATAATGACAAGCAAGCAATCCAACACACGAGCAAATAAAAGGCAAGCGGAAAAAAGGGAAGGACAAGGAGAAGGAGATTGGGAAAGAGAGGGTGAATAAAACGGCAAGGGTGAAGTGGGGGAGAGGAAAACGAGAGGCAAATGGCAAATAATGTAATGCGAGAGATAGGGATTGTGATGGGTACTTGGTATGTTGACTTTTTACGTAGACTCCCCGGCAACAGCGCCAGAAATTCTTCTTGCTACCTCTTGAGCTAGCGTTGGATTTCCCCGAAGAGGAAAGGATGATGCAGCAGAGTAGCGTAAGTATTTCCCTCAGTTTTTGAGAACCAAGGTATCAATCCAGTAGGAGGCCACGCTCAAGTCCCTCGTACCTGCACAAAACGATAGCTACTCGCAACCAACGCGATTAGGGGTTGTCAATCCCTTCACGGTCACTTACGAGAGTGAGATCTAATAGATATAATATTTTTTGGTATTTTTGGTATAGAGATGCAAAGTGAAAGGTAAAAGGCAAAGTAAAAAAGCAAAGCAAGATTAAAGTGATGGAGATTGATATGATGAGAATAGACTCGGGGGCCATAGGTTTCACTAGTGGCTCCTCTCAAGAGCATAAGTATTCTACGGTGGGTGAACAAATTACTGTTGAGCAATTGACAGAATTGAGCATAGTTATGAGAATATCTAGGCATGATCATGTATATAGGCATCACGTTCATGACAAGTAGACTGAAATGATTCTGCATCTACTACTATTACTCCACTCACCGACCGCTGTCCAGCATGCATCTAGAGTATTAAGTTAAAAACTGAGTAACGCGTTAAGCAAGATGACATGATGTAGAGAGATAAATTCATGCAATATGAAATAAACCCCATCTTGTTATGCTCGATGGCAACGATGCAATACGTGCCTTGCTGCCCCTTCTGTCACTGGGAAAGGACACCGCAAGATCAAACCCAAAGCTAAGCACTTCTCCCATGGCAAGAACTACCAATCTAGTTGGCCAAACCAAACGGATAATTCGAAGAGACTTGCAAAGATAACCAATCGTACATAAAAGAATTTAGAGAAGATTCAAATATTATTCATAGATAGACTTGATCAGAAACCCACAATTCATCGGTCTCAACAAACACACCGCAAAAAGAAGAAGATTACATCCAATAGATCTCCACAAGAGAGGGGGGAACTTTGTATTGAGATCCAAAAAGAGAGAATAAGCCATGTAGCTACTAACTATGGACCCGAAGGTCTGAGGTAAACTACTCACACTTCATCGGAGAGGCTATGATGATGTAGAAGCCCTCCGTGATGACGGCCCTCTCCGGCGGAGCTCCGGAACAGGCCCCAAGATGGGATCTCGTGGATACAGAAAGTTGCGGTGGTGGAATTAGGTTTTTGGCTCATGTTCTGATTGTTTGGGGGTACATAGGTATATATAGGAGGAAGGAGTACGTCGGTGGAGCACCGAGGGGCCCACGAGGCAAGGGGCGCGCCCCCCACCCTCGTGACCGCCTCTTTGACTCCTTGGAGTAGGGTCCAAGTCTCCTGGATCACGTTCGGTGAGAAAATCACGTTCCCGAAGGTTTTATTCTGTTTGGACTCCGTTTGATATTATGTTTCTCCGAAATACTGAAATAGGCAAAAAACAACAATTCTGGGTTGGGCCTCTGGTTAATAGGTTAGTCCCAAAAATAATATAAAAGTGGAAAATAAAGCCCAATATAGTCCAAAACAGTAGATAATATGGCACGGAGCAATCAAAAATTATAGATATGTTGGAGACGTATCACGCACCAGCAACTGCTCCGACCCTCAATTCGGAGCCAATTGCGCCATCCAAGGACGGGTGGATAGACCCTGCCACGGAGGCCGCATTTTCAGCGGCGATCGAGCCAAATACCGACCTTACCCTTCATGGGAGCCGTGACGCCGAACTGCCGGATTCTTCCCCGGCCACGGACTCCGAACCGCTTGCGCCCGTGCCTATCGAATCCGACTGGGCGCTAATCATGGAGTTCACCTCCGCGTATATCTTTCAGCACTCGCCCTTTGGCGACATACTGAACTCATTAAGGTCTCTCTCCTTGTCAGGAGAGTCCTGGCCGAACTATGTTCGGCAGGATTGGGATGCGGATGACGAAGAAATTCGCCGCCCACCCACCACCCACTTAGTAGCCACTATCAACGATTTGACCGACACGCTCGACTTCGACTCCGAAGACATCGACGGCATGGACGACGATGCAGGAGACGAACATGAACCACTGCCCACAGGGCACTGGACAGCCACCTCGTCATATGATATATATATATATATATATATATATATATATATATATATATATATATATATGGTGGACACACCCAAAGAAGGCAATGGCAACGGGACAGCGGAGGATGACCCCTCCAAGAAGCAGCCCAAGCGCCAACGTCAGTGGCGCCGCTCTAAGTCTCGCCAAGGCAAAAGCGGTGATACCGGCACAGGAGATCATAGCACTCCGGACAGTGCCGAAGATGACGACAATCCCCTCCAGCAAGATTTAGAGCAGGAGGATGGAGAAGCCAGCCCTCCTGAGAGAGCGGCAGATGGAGAGGCGGAGGATGATAATTACATGCCTCCCTTCGAAGACGAGGCAAGCCTCGACAATGACGGATTTGTCGTGCCTGAGGATCCCATCGAGCAAGAGCGCTTCAAGCGCCGGCTTATAGCCACGGGAAATAGCCTTAAGAAAAAGCAACAGCAGCTTCAAGCTGATCAAGATTTGCTAGCTGACAGATGGACTGAAGTCCTTGTGGCCGAGGAATATGAACTCGAACGCCCCTCCAAGAGTTACCCAAAGCGCAGGTTGCTACCCCGATTAGAGGAGGAAGCATTAAAACCTACATCTCCAGCGTATGACGCGGCTGATCGGCCACCTCGTGGCCGCGACAGAGAGGCATTTCAGCCAAAAGCTCAGCCTGCACCCCGACGCCACTCAAATAAAAATGTCAAGGCACGGGAAAACACGCTAGACCTGCGATACTTATTGGAGGACAAAACAAAACATGCAAGATCGATCTACGGATCACGAGGGCGCGCCACTACACGAGACGATAACCGTCACACTGGATACAGTAAAAGTAAATCCGGTCGGGCCGAACAGAGTGGACAAGACTCATTTGAGCTGCATCGCGATATAGCCCAGTACAGAGGCGCCGCACACCCCCTACGCTTCACAAACGAAGTAATGGATCACCAAATCCCAGAGGGTTTCAATCCCGTAAATATCAAATCATACGACGGCACAACATATCCTGCGGTATGGATCGAGGACTTCCTCCTGCACATCCACATGGCCCGCGGTGACGATCTACACACCATCAAATACCACCCACTCAAACTCAAAGGACCAGCTCGGCATTGGCTCAACAGCCTGCCAGCAAAATCCATTGGTTGTTGGGAAGATCTGGAAGCGACATTCCTCGACAACTTCCAGGGCACTTATGTGCGACCACCAGATGTCGATGACTTGAGCCACATAATTCAGCAACCAGAGGAATCGGCCAGGCAATTCTAGACATGGTTCCTAACAAAGAAAAATCAAATCGTCGACTGTCCGGATGTAGAGGCCCTAGCAGCTTTTAAGCACAACATCCGTGACGAATGGCTCGCCCGGCACCTTGGCCAGGAAAAGCCGAAATCTATGGCAGCCCTCACGACACTCATGACCCGCTTTTGCGCGGGAGAGGACAGCTGGCTGGCTCGCAGCAATAACATATCAAAGAACCATGGTACTTCGGATACCAAGGATAGCAATGGCAGGTCACGTCGCAACAAACACAAGCGCCGCATCAACAGCGACAATACCGAGGATACGACAGTCAATGCCGGATTCAAAGGCTCTAAACCCGGTCAGCAGAAAAAGCCATTCAAAAGAAGCACTCCGGGCCCGTCCAGTTCGGACCGTATACTCGATCGCTCGTGTCAAATACATGGCACCTCCGACAAGCCAGCCAACCACACCAACAGGGATTGTTGGGTGTTCAAGCAGGCCGGCAAGTTAAATGTCGAAAACAAAGATAAGGGGTTACATAGCGATGACGAGGAGGAGCCCCGTCCGTCGAACACCAGAGGACAGAAGAGGTTCCCCCCACAAGTGCGGACGGTGAACATGATATACGCAACCCACATCCCCAAGAGGGAGCGGCAGCGTGCCCTAAGGGACGTATATGCGTTGGAGCCAGTCGCCCAAAAGTTCAACCCATGGTCCTCCTGTCCGATCACCTTCGATCACAGGGACAACCCCACTAGTATCCGTCATGGCAGATTCGCCGCACTGGTCCTAGACCCAATCATCGACGGATTTCACCTCACTCGAGTCCTTATGGACGGCGGCAATAGCCTGAACCTGCTTTATCAGGACACAGTGCGCAAAGTGGGTATAGACCCCTCAAGGATTAAACCCACAAAAACGACCCTCAAAGGCGTCATACCAGGTGTAGAGGCCCATTGCACAGGCTCCGTCACACTAGAAGTGGTCTTCGGATCCCCGGATAACTTCCGAAGCTTCGATATAGTCCCGTTCCGCAGTGGCTATCATGCACTGCTCGGGCGAACCGCATTTGCGAGATTCAATGCGGTACCGCATTATGCATACCTCAAGCTCAAGATGCCAGGACCTCGGGGGGTCATCACAGTCAATGGAAACACAGAGCGCTCTCTCCGCATGGAGGAGCACACTGCGGCCCTCGCAGCAGAAGCACAAAGTAGCCTCTTCAGGCAATCCACCAGTTCGGTGATTAAACACCCGGACACCGTCAAGCGCGCCCGGAGTAATCTGCAACAAGAGTGTCTGGCACGTTCCGAGCTCGCATAGCAATGTGGCCTCCACCCCAGTCCCAGCCAAATGGAAAAATCCGTGCCACGCGTACATAATTACACATTGAAAATACCATGGGCATAGGTGGGGAGGGGCACGACTACGGCACACCCCAAAACGTGGCTCAACCGCACTAGGGGCTTCCTGCTTTGTTATTTTTCTCTCTCTTTCAGGACTCTACTCTCTAGAAACCCCGTCCGGCAGTACGATTGCCGGACACATGATACAACAACCAAGGAGGCAGAAAGCTACGTCGCATCATGGAATTCCCAGGTGGTCTCTGATAACGAGTGAAATACCTGCTTTAAATACCATTCCTCAGCTTGCCCTTGGAGGGGACATGTCAAATAGTCCTACTTTTTGCTTATCGCACTACATGTATCATTCTGCTTCGACGCACCTTTTTGAGTAAACAATGCATAGCACTAGACTATTACCGCATTCTCTATTCTTTTTTATATATATGTTCATTCATGACATTCAGCACCCGTACACTCTGGTACGGCCAATACGCCAGGGGCTTAAGCATACCCCATAATACAGCGTGAGAAGTCCGAACACTTTTGACAGTGCGTCACCCCGAACTTATAGCATTATATGCATCAGCTCTGAATCATGTCTTGGGTCAATAGTTGGGTTTGCCCGGCTCCCATGTTTTCGTACCTTACGTTCTGCTATATCGGCTAAGGTAGCACTAGGAGAACTACTGCGATTGTGCCCTGGTTCATCTGGGTAAGCACCTCAGTAGAGAAAGCTAAAACTGACTGTCATGATAAGGCGAGAGCTGGTCACTGTTCGAGAGGTCTTGAGTCCCTAAAGACTTATGCCACTTAGGGCGAGGAGTCGGCTTTGTCCGGCTTAGGCGTGTATAGCGCCCCGAATTCGGCCTTCCAAATACTAGGGGCTTCGCCAAAATTTAAAATTGTAGACTTCTATGGCTAAGTGAGAGTGATAAAGCATTATAGTCCGATTGCCTTGTTCATTGCGCTGAGCACCTCCCTCAAAAGACCCAACAATGGGAAAAAGAGTGCTCAGATTTATCCTGAACACCCCAGCACTCGTGGCATGGGGACAGAAGCCGATGACTGGCCATCTCTCAGATTTGATAAACAGCCGCACAGAAGGTAATATTTTAAATTCAAACAAGCGTTGCATAGCGCACATGAACAAGTTTTCATAATACAGGATCACACGAGCAATTTCATTCAAAAACTACATCATTCGCACACTCGTCCGCCACAAGACGGGCACCCTTCAGGACACCCTCATAATACATCCTAGGGTGGCGATGCTCCTTGCCCTGCGGTGGCCCCTCCTTCACCAGCTTCTCGGCGTCCATCTTGGCCCAGTGTACCTTCACACAGGCAAAAGCCCGGCGTGCACCTTCGATGCAGACGGACCGCTTTATGACTTTCAGCCATGGGTAGGCATCCACAAGCCGCCTCACCAGGCCGAAGTAGTTGTTGGGAAGGGAGTCGCCAGGCCACATCCGGACTATAAGGCCCCTTATGGCCTGTTCGGCCGCCTTGTGCAGCTCGACCAGTTGCTTCAGTTGGTCGCTCACAGGCATCGGGTGTTCGGTCCCAGTATACTGAGACCAGAACAACTTCTCCGTCGAGCTTCCCTCCTCAACCTAGTAGTACTTTGCGGCATCCGACACGCTGTGGGGCAAATCTGTGAATGCTCCTGGAGAGCTCCAGACTCGGGTAAGTAACAAGTAATTTACTTTCACATGCTTGCTTTGCATAATGAATGCCTTACCCGCCGCTATCTTCCTCGTCGCCTCAATTTCCTGGAGGGCCTTTTGGGCTTCAGCCTTGGCACGCTTTGTGCTCTTGAGGGCCGCGGCAAGCTCGGACTCTCGCGTCTTCGAGTTAAGCTCCAAAGTCTCGTGCTTCGTCACGAGAGCCTGGAGCTCTTGCTGCACCGCGCCCACCCATGCCTCTTGTTTCTCCCGCTCGATGCGCTCCTTGGCCGCTTTGTTCTCGGCCTTGGATAGCGCTTGCTTCAGGGTCGCCACTTTGGTCGTGGCTCCTGACACATCCATGATGATCCTATCATTTTGCAACCACATCTTTTTATATACATATAGACAAGGTATTACTTACCTTTGTTCTCCTCGAGCTACCGCTTGGCAAGGCCGAGCTCTTTCTTGGACCGCTCGAGGTTCTACTTCAGTGCGGCGACCTCCGCAGTCAGTGTGGCAGAGGTCAGCAGCGAAGCCTGCATACGCATATAGACATACTTGTATTAGACTCCTTCAGATATTATTTGATCCTCTATTCGACTTTTCTTTGTGAACACCAAACAGAGCATCAGGGGCTACTGTCTATGCGGTAATATTTTCCTATATTTTAAACACTTACCTCAAAGCCTGTTAGAAGGCTAGCATAGGCTTCAGTCAGTCCGCTCTTGGCGGACAGAACCTTCTCGATCACCGCACTCATAATAGTGCGGTGCTCTTCGTCGATGGAAGCGCCGCGAAGCACTCCCAGCAGGTTGTCCGGTGGCTCTAGATGGACAGAGGTCACCGGCACGGGCGGCTTTCCCCTCTTGGAAGGGGGCCGCCTGCCGGAGTCCGGAACCACTGGAGGTTCCGACGTGGTGTTTGGCTGAGGGCCGAACTTGGGGCCCTTGGGAGTCTTGCTCCCTTTGCGCCTGGAGTCCGGAAGGTCGCCTTGAGGCGTCTCCGGGACTATCTCCCCCCGGCTCGGTGCCCCTTGAGACAATACCTTGACATCGTCCGTAGGGCAAGGAGAGAAGGCGGTTGGAAGTGTATCACTATTCATATCCGATGAGTCCAAGGAACCGTCCGACGAGGATACGTCGATACGGGCTCGGGGCGGACTGCATGATCAAATTCGACGTTAGGAGAAGCAGTGCAATAAAAGTATGCTATGAGTTACTCTGGTATCTGAATACTTACGACTTCGCCAGGGGCTTGGCCCTGAGTAACCACTCGTCTTCGCTGTCGGCGGCGGTGGTGGAACAGTCCGAAAGGAGAGTCCTTCCCTGGGTAGAGGAGCTCGACTCTGTACTCTAGGGGCTGCAGACCACGCCGAATCGTAGTACTGGATACACACCATTTTTTATGGTGTACGGCACAGAGGCAGTCCTGCCCTGTGACATAATTCATGACTCACCTCGAGTGCGCATGTACGAAGAAAGAGAAGCCGAGCTCGATCGGCAGGACAGTCTGTACACCTTGGAGGAAGAGCGCGATGTAGCCAAAGCCCGTTCCGCATTTTACCAGCAACAGGCCCGCAGATACCAAAGCAGAGAATTACGAGCCAAAACTTATAACGTTGGCGAACTAGTTCTCCGGCTGCCGGATAAGAAAAAGAACAAGCTAGAGCCCAAATGGGAAGGTCCCTTGTCATCGACCAAGTTCTGACCGGCGGAGCGTACCGACTGCGGGATGCATCGACTAGTCGACTCGAGCCGAACCCATGGAACGCAGCCAGGCTCCGAAGATTCTACGCCTAGCACTGGACTTTATGTTAGTCCCTTCCCTTTGTCCATTTTTTGCATATGCGTCATCTGTCTTGTTTCCCTTTCTTTATTTTATTCCTCTAGGTCTTCAAGGGTCACCCTGTGCCTCACTTGTACACTACAGAGGTGCTAGCCGCACTATCTACACCTGGGGGCTTCTTGCACAGAAGCTTAAATTATTTACCTAGGCATCACGCTCAACACATGCATTATTCTTCCGCATGTACCTTTTTTCACCATTATATGCATCGATATGACTTAAGTTTTGGCCAAGCTGGGTTGCCTGGCTCTTGTATTTATGCCCTACCTTCCCGTTAATTTGGCTAGGTCATAAGGGGAGCACCTCTGTGATTGTTACCGCCGGGTCAGCCGGACGTGTACCTCAGACTGGATGAAGCCGAAAGCTAGCGTTCTTAAGAGAATATTCGGTCGGTGAACAAAAGATGACTTTTATTTATTAACCATATCTGCCCCCAAACGTTTTTACTGCGCTTCTTGTCGCAGTCCGGACATGCACTTTAGGGCATGCCTACCCAGGGAAAGGCACCCTTAACGGAACTATTCTCTCTGGAAGATGTTTCTTACTACCCATGTAATATAACATAACTAGTTGGGCACTTTTCTGATAAAGCACTAATGACCCCTACGCCTAGTCTCCACGCATGCCCCGGTTCTTATATAACCGAGAGGGTATTCGGATACACTCCGGACTGTCGGGTCCCGAGGTTGAAGCGAAAAGGTCCGCCACAACAAACGATCTACAATCCGGCTAGAACGCATCTTATATGTCACTTTACAATTACATAGTCAATTTGACTGGTTGAATTCCTCTTCAATGCCATCCAATAGGCTGTCTAGTCTACAGTCCTGTTGGGAATACTTTGCGGCCAATTCTACTTGGCCGTACACTAAATTTACAGGGATCTCCTTGCCATCAGGCCCCACAGGTCCGACTTCGGCCATGTGGTTCGGGTCAGCCTTCATGTACCATGTCTTCACCATCGCCCAAGCTTCCTTGGCGCCCTGACGGCAGGCCGATATCTTCCATAATCGGAAGCGCCGCCGTGCTCCCTTCAGCTTTTCTGCAAGCTCTCCAAGGCCTTCGGGTAGGGAGACGGACGGCCACAAGGCCTGGGCAACGCCTCGCATCACCTGCCGAACTCGTTCGTGCAACTATGCAAGCTCGGGAAGAAGATCACCCATCGAACTAGGCATCTCCTCGGCAGGACGACCTGTTAACATACCTACAGACATAACTCTGTCAGTCAGCTTCCCCGCTGAACTCTTTTTAAGTTCGTTCAAGCACTTACTAAATATGCCGCACCGAAGCCGTCGATTCTCCTTAACAGAGTCCGACAGTTGGGCACGAACATCTTTCAGTTCCAGGCCCAGCTTGGTGTTGGCATCTTGGAGATTGTTCTTCTCGTGCCTCACCCTTGTAAGCACGTTCTCACCAGCCTTCAGCTAGCGTTTGAGCTGTTGCTTATCCAGATTCACCCCAGCGTCATCTGCAATTTTTTTGTCAGATTTGCATATAAAGCCGCACTCTAATATGATACTTATCATTTAACGGATATGTTACCAGCGGGGGGTCTCTTTGGGCTCCCCTGCAGCGGACAATGCGGCCTGAAGTTGGGCTTTGCACTCTTCCAGCTCCTGGGAAAGTTGAGTATTCTTTTCTGTAAGAACCTACATAACAAATGATCGTTAAATCAGTTATACTAACTGTTTCAAGTCTCAGGGGCTACTGATATATATAATCATCAAATTTTCTCACCCGTATGTTTTTTACATACTGCTCCGTGGCTCTGGCTAGACCATCTTGAGCGGCACGGAGGTGCGCGTCTCCTGAGTTGAAGGCATCCAATGCCTCTGGGGAGAAACAAGCGTCACGAAGAACAGTCCGGCGACGCCTGTGGTTCATGGCACTTTCCACCTCGGAATGAGTGGCGGACAGTCTATCCGTATCCTCTGTCGGAGGAGCACCCGGCGCATGCCTTGTACTCGTTCCCACCTCTGAGTCTGGCCTTGGAGCCTGGCTTGTGGAGGCGCGATTGGTAGCCTCTCCGGCTATAGTCCGGCGAGCGCTCTTTTTCCTGAAAAGAAGGCATGGGCGTTAGTATGCCTCTGTAAATAATGTCTTGTAATAAAGACGGCGTGCCATACCTCTGCGTCAGTGCCTCAATCCGGACTGCGGATCTTTTCAGCCTGCCTGGCCTAGCGGCCCCTTGTTGTCTAGTTGCCACGGGCTCGGCCTTCTGCCCCGAGGACCTCCCCTGCAAAACATGGCAATAAAAAGAGCACAAGGACGGATCCCTTTTTAAGTGCTGGGATTTCGGTCTCAGTCACCTGTGAGGCTGGAACTAGCCCAGGGTAATCGGCTGTAATGGCCACCAAGGTATTGTCATTACTCCATTGGTAAAATACCCCGTCGATCAGCTCCACGGATATGTCCGGATCCTCCTGGGAGGCCGGGTCAAGGGACCGTCCAGGGTCCTCGGGTTGTGGGGGAGGGCTGTTTATCTCCTTTACTGATCGGCGCAGCTCCTGCGACGAAATAGCTAGAATGAATACTTAAACTACGGGAATACGAAGCGGATGGGCGAGAAAAATCTCCGCTTACCCAGCTCGGAGGATTGTACATGGAGAATCCGCCCTGCGGGTTGACACGGAGGAATTCCTCCTCTTCTCCCTTGTACAAAGTGGACAAGATCTTTATTAGATCAGCAACGGATCCCGGCCCTTTGCGGCCGTGGCGGGTGGCGTCATCCTCCCCGTTGAAATCCCACATGGGGTGGCCTCTATACTGGAGCGGCTGCACCTCCCGCATAATGCATATAGCCATGACCTCGATCATGGTCAATCCGGATCGAGCTAAAGAGTTTATCCGGCTCATCAGATAAAGAATGTCCCGGTCGTCTTCCTCCAGGGGGCTCCGTGGACGCCAGCTCTGATGCTTCTTCAAAGGGGTGTTGTCAAACTCTGGAAGGCCGATCCGAATAGGGTCCGGAAGAGGGACATCTTTTATATAAGACCATTCTGAAGGCCAGTCTTCAGACATCTTCTTTGGGGTCCCGGATAGGTATCCGGTCCCGGCGATACGCCACACTTCGGCTCCGCCCACTTGATACATTGATCCCTTCTTAGAACGGGGCACCAGACAGAACAGCTTCTTCCATAGAGAAAAATGAGCCTCACAGCCCAAAAATAACTCACAAAGGGCTACGAATCCCGTGATATGCAGCAGAGAAGCAGGCGTGAGGTTGTGCAGCTGGAGGCCATAGAACTCCAGAAGCCCTCGAAGAAACGGATGGATTGGGAATCCGAGCCCTCTTACCAGATAAGGGACAAGGCACACCCGCTCTCCCTTGGAGGGATTGGGACGGCTCTCCGCTTGCTCTCCGCCATTATAGGTGGCAAGCCCGGCTCGAACTGGGACCAGGTACGCTGGGGGAAGAAATCCCTTAGACTGAAGCATCACCAATTTGCTATGCGGGATGGAACATCTCTCCCAATCTCCAGGCTTGGAGCTAGGGGTGCAAGAGGAGGAGCTGCGTCGACCGGCCATGGTGGAATGGATCTCTGTCGGGTACGCTCTGATGAAGACTCGGCAAGGGAGGATGATGTGATTTGGATCTGAACCCTCGTCCTTTTAAATAGGCGGCTCATTTGTATAGCTAGGGGGGTAAATGTGAAAACACCATGGCTCTTCACATTCACTCGACACGTGGAAAGTGGCCATTATTGGGCGTGGAAGCCAATAAATACAAACCATCACAAGGAACCGGACATTATTTCGACAGGTACACAGAATTTGGAGAAGGAACCCGCCTTGCAATGCCAAAGACAACTGTGCGCCCGACTCACCGTCATTGAAGCCTAGTTCGGGGGCTACTGAGGGAGTCCTAGATTAGGGGGTCTCCAGACAGCCGGACTATCTCCATTGGCCAGACTGATAGACTATGAAGATACAAGATTGAAGACTTCGTCTCGTGTCCGGATGGAACTCTACTTGGCGTGGAAGCCAAGCTAGGCAATACATATATGGATATCTCCTCCTTTGTAACCGACCTTGTGTAACCCTAACCCTCTCCGGTGTCTATATAAACCGTAGGGCTTTAGTCCGTAGGACAACAATCACAACATACAATCATACTGTAGGCTAGCTTCTAGGGTTTAGCCTCTCTGATCTCGTGGTAGATCTACTCTTGTAACACCCATATCATCAATATCAATCAAGCAGGACGTAGGGTTTTACCTCCATCAAGAGGGCCCGAACTTGGGTAAAACTTCGTGTCCTTTGCCTCCTGTTACCATCCGGCCTAGACGCATAGTTCAGGACACCCTACCCGAGATCCGCCGGTTTTGACACCGACAGAGACCATCCACTTGCCTCCCGCTCCGGACATGTTTGGAGAGAGTTGAGGAGAAGGATGTGGACTTGGGCACTGGAGCTCGAGTGCGCGAGAATGGATGAGCAAGGAGGAAGAAGGCGTGGGTAGAAAAAGGTGAAACCTCATCCCTTTATAAGGGCGGACGAAACTATGCGTCCCCACCAGCCTGGTAAAACTCGCTTATCCCCCAAGCGTCGTAATTGATGGCGCGGTTGGGTTACCCACATCCGTATTGATGGGAATCCCGTAATAAGGGGACACGATATCTGCTTTGACAAGACGTGCCAAGGAAACCGCCTCGCGAAACACGCTGAGATGGGTTATGAAAAACGATTCGAATAAAGACCTGGCTGTGGTGTGATGTCACGCTACGGGGTACGTCAGCAGATTAGATTTTTGGAAATATTATTCTCTCTACGGTGGTATGTGGAACTTGTTTTGAAGAGCCGGACATGATCCCCGTGTTCAAAATCTTCTATGAAGTATTCGGAGGAGGAACCCGCCTTGCAATGCCGAAGACAATCTGCGCACCGGACTCATCGTCATTGAAGCCTGGTTCAGGGGATACTGAGGGAGTCCTGGATTAGGGGGTATCCGGATAGCCGGATTATATCCTTTGGCCGGACTATTGGACTATGAAGATACAAGATTGAAGACTTTGTCCCGTGTCCGGATGGGACTCTCCTTGGCATGGAAGCCAAGCTTGGCAATACGGATATGTAGATCTCCTTCCTTGTAACCGACTCTGTGTAACCCTAGCCCCCTCCAGTGTCTATATAAACCAGAGGGTTTAGTCCGTAGGACCAACAACAATCATACCATAGGCTAGCTTCTAGGGTTTAGCCTCTTCGATCTCGTGGTAGATCAACTCTTGTACTACTCATATCATCAAGAATAATCAAGCAGGACGGAGGCTATTACCTCCATCAAGAGGGCCCGAACCTGGGTAAATGTCGTGTCACCCGCCTTCTGTTACCATCCGCCTAGACGCACAGTTCGGGACCCCCTACCCAAGATCCGCTGGTTTTGACACTGACAAGCGGGGAAATATTGAGCAGAGAAGTAGTAAATCATATCCAGGGGACTACGCACACAACCTGGATCAAGAGAATTAAACCATATCTTAGCATCACCCTTTAGTGAGAACGGAAATAATTTAAAGATATAATAGTATCAAGTTTTCTCATCATTCGTGAACAGGGTAGCTATATCATTTAATTTAGTAAGATGTGCCACAACAGTTTCACATTCATAGCCATAGAAAGGATCAGATTCAACCAAAGTAATTATATCAGGATCAACTGAGAAATCATAATCCTTATTAGTAATAAAGATAGGTGAAGTAGCATAAGCAGGATCATATTTCATTCTAGCATTCAAAGATTTTTCTTTCAGGTTAGCTAATAGTTTCTTAAGATCACTTCTATCATTGTACGCAAGAAAGTCTCTAGCAATTTCTTCATCCATAACATAACCCTCAGGCACAACAGGAATTCATATCTAGGGGAGAATCTTGATCATCACTTTCATCAATATTATCAGTTTCAATAATTTCATTCTCTCTAGCCCTAGCAAGTTGCTCATCAAGAAAATCACCAAGTGGCAAAGTAGTATCAAGCATAGAAGTAGTTTCATCATAAGTATCATGCATAGCAGAAGTGGCATCATCAATAACATGCGACATATCAAAATTAATAGCAGAAGTAGGTTTAGGTGTCGCAAGTTTACTCAAAACAGAAGGTGAATCAACTGCAGAGCTAGATGGCAGTTCCTTACCTCCCCTTGTAGTTGAGGGAAAAATCTTGGTTCTTTGATCTTTCAAGTTCTTCATCGTGATAAACGGATATAAATTCCAAGTGACTCAAAGAATAGAGCTATGCTCCCCGGCAACAGCGCCAGAAAATGGTCTTGATAACCCACAAGTATAGGGGATTGCAACAGTTTTCAAGGGTAGAGTATTCAACCCAAATTTATTGATTCGACACAAGGGGAGCCAAAGAATATTCTCAAGTATTTGCAGCTGAGTTGTCAATTCAACCACACCTGGAAACTTAATATCTGCAGCAAGGTATTTAGTAGCAAAGTAATATGATAGTAGTGGTAACGGTGGCAAAAAGTAATGGTAGCAAAAGTAATATTTTTGGGTTTTGTAGTGATTGTAACAGTAGCAGTGGAAAAGTAAATAAGAGAAGAACAATATATGGAAAAGCTCGTAGGCAATGGATCGGTGATGGAGAATTATGTCGGATGCGATTGATTATGTAACAGTCATAACATAGGGTGACACAGAAATAGCTCCAATTCATCAATGTAATGTAGGCATGTATTCCGAATATAGTCATATGTGCTTATGGAAAAGAACTTGCATGACATCTTTGTCCTACCCTCACGTGGCAGCGGGGTCCTATTGGAAACTAAGGGATATTAAGGCCTCCTTTTAATAGAGTACCAGATCAAAGCATTAACACATCGTGAATACATGAACTCCTCAAACTACGGTCATCGCCGGTAGTGGTCCCGATTATTGTCACTTCGGGGTTAACGGATCATAACACATAATAGGTGACTATAGACTTGCAAGATAGGATCAAGAACTCTCATATATTGATGAAAACATAATAGGTTCAGATCTAAAATCATGGCACTCGGGCCCTAGTGACAAGTATTAAGCATAGCAAAGTCATAGCAACATAAATCTCAGAACATAATGGATACTAGGGATCAAACCCTAACAAAACTAACTCAATTACATGATAAATCTCAATCAACCCATCACTGTCCAGCAAGCCTACGATGGAATTACTCACGCACGGCGGTGAGCATCATGAAATTGGTGATGGATGAAGGTTGATGATGATGATGGCGACGGATTCCCCACTCCGGAGCCCCGAACCGACTACAGATCAGCCCTCCCAAGAGAGTTTAGGGCTTGGTGGTGGCTCCGTATCGTAAAACGTGATGAATCCTTCTCTTTGATTTTTTCTCCCCGAACACGAATATATGGAGTTGGAGTTGAGGTCGGTGGAGCGTCAGGGGGCCCACGAGGCAGGGGGCGCGCCCAGGGGGGTAGGCGCGCCCCCACCCTCGTGGACAGGGTGTGGGCCCCTGACATGGATTCTTCTTCTAATATTTTTTATATATTCCAAAAATAATCTCCCTTGATTTTCAGGTCATTCCGAGAACTTTTATTTCTGCACAAAAATAACACCATGGCAATTCTGCTGAAAACAGCGTCAGTCTGGGTTAGTTCCATTCAAATCATGCAAGTTAGAGTCCAAAACAAGGGCAAAAGTGTTTGGAAAAGTAGATACGACGGAGACGTATCAACTCCCCCAAGGTTAAACCTTTGCTTGTCCTCAAGCAATTCAGTTGATAAACTGAAAGTGATAAAGAAAAACTTTTACAAACTCAGTTTGCTCTTGTTGTTGTAAATATGTAAAGCCAGCATTCATGTTTTCAGCAAAGATTATGAACTAACCACATTCGCAATAACATTCAGGTCTCATGTTTACTCATATCAATGGCATAATCAACTAGCGAGCAATAATAATAAATCTCGGATAACAACACTTTCTCAAAACAATCATAATATGATATAACAAGATGGTATCTCTCTAGCCCTTTCTGAGACCGCAAAACATAAATGCAGAGCACCTTTAAAGATCAAGGACTGACTAGACATTCTAATTCATGGTAAAAGAGATCCAGTCAAGTCATACTCGATGTAAACTAACAGTAATGGATGCAAATGACAGCGGTGCTCTCCAACTGGTGCTTTTTAATAAGAGGATGATGACTCAACATAAAAGTAAATGGATAAGCCCTTTGCAGAGGGAAGCAGGGATTTGTAGAGGTGCCAGAGCTCGGTTTTGAAATAGATATGAATAATATTTTGAGCGGTATACTTTCATTGTCAACATAACAACCGAGAGATCTCGATATCTTCCATGCTACACACATTATAGGTGGTTCCCAAACAGAATGGTAAAGTTTATACTCCCCCTCCACCAACAGGCATCAATCCATGGCTTGCTCGAAACAACGAGTGCCTCCAACTAACAAGAGTCCCGGGGGAGTTTTGTTTGCAGTTATTTTGATTTGATTTGCATAAAGCATGGGACTGGGCATCCCGGTGACCAGCCATTTTCTCGTGAATGAGGATTGGAGTCCACTCCTCTTGAGAATAATCCGCCTAGCATGGAAGATACAGACAACCCTAGTTTATACATGAGCTATTCGAGCATACAAAACATACTGTTTATTTGAAGGTTTAGAGTTTGGCACATACAAATTTACTTGGAACGGCAGGTAGATACCGTATATAGGTAGGTATGGTGGACTCATATGGAATACCTTTGGGGTTTAAGGAATTGGATGCACAAGCAGTATTCCCGCTTAGTACAAGTGAAGGCTAGAAAAAGATTGGGAAGCGACCAGCTAGAGAGTGACAACAGTCATGAACATGCATTAAAATTAATCGACACCGAATGCAAGCATGAGTGGGATATAATGCACCATGAACATAAATATCGTAGAGGCTATGTTGAATTTTTTCAACTACATGCGTGAACATGTGCCAAGTCAAGCCACTCGAATCATTCAAATGAGGATACCACCCTATCATACCACATCACAACCTTTTTAATAGCATGTTGGCACGCAAGGTAAACCATTATAAGATCCTAGCTAATTAAGCATGGCATAAGCAACTATAATCTCTGATTGTCATTGCAAATATGTTTCTTTCATAATAGGCTGAATCAGGAATGATGGGCTGATCATATTTACAAAAACAAGAGAGGTTGAGTTCATACCAACTTTCCTCATCTCAATAAGTTCATCATATAATCATCATTATTGCCTTTCACTTGCACGACCGCATAGTGTGGAAAATAATAATAGTGCACGTGCATTGGACTAAGCTGGAATCTGCAAGCATTCAATTCAAGAGAGAAGACAAGGTAATATGGGCTCTTTGTTAGATCAACAATAATGCATATAAGAGCCACTCAACATTTTCATCATGGTTGAGGGAGTCCTGGATTAGGGGGTCTCCGGACAGCCGGACTATCTCCATTGGCCGGACTGTTAGACTATGAAGATACAAGATTGAAGACTTCGTCTCGTGTCCGGATGGGACTCTACTTGGCGTGGAAGGCAAGCTAGGCAGTACGGATATGGATATCTCCTCCTTTGTAACCGACGTTGTGTAACCCTAACCCTCTCCGGTGTCTATATAAACCGAAGGGTTTTAGTCCGTAGGACAAGAACCATAACATACAATCATACCATAGGCTAGCTTCTAGGGTTTAGCCTCTCTGATCTCGTGGTAGATCTACTCTTGTACTACCCATATCATAAATATTAATCAAGCAGGACGTAGGGTTTTACCTCCATCAAGAGGGCCCAAACCTGGGTAAAACATCGTGTCCCCTGCCTCCTGTTACCATCCGGCCTAGACGCATAGTTCGGGACCCCCTACCCGAGATCCGCCGGTTTTGACACCGACATTGGTGCTTTCATTGAGAGTTCCTCTGTGTCATCGCCGTTAGGGTTGATGGCTCCTACTATCATCGATAGTGATGCAGTCCAGGGTGAGACTTTTGTCCCCGGACAGATCTTTGTATTCGGTGGCTTTGCACTGCGGGCTAATTCGCTTGGCCATCTGGAGCAGATTGAAAGCTACGCCCCTGGCCATCAGGTCAGATTTGGAAGTTTGAACTACACGGCCGCCATCCGCAGAGACTTGATCTTCTACGGATTCGAGCCACAGCCGGGCGTGCCGCACTGTCGCGATGGGTATGACCTAGCTCTGCAGCCGAACAGTACCCCAGAGGTCGCGCCCGCATCAGCTCCGACCCTTAGCTCGGAGCCAATTGCGCCAATCGAGGACGGGTGGTTAGACACCGCCTCAGGGGCTGCAGTCTCAACGGCGATCGAGCCGAACACCAGCCTAACCCTCTGTGCAGCCCATGACTCCAAGGTGCCGGACTCTTTTCCGGACTCCGAACCATCCGCGCCCCTACCAATCGAATCCGATTGGGTGCCGATCATGGAATTCACCGCCGCGGATATCTTTCAGCACTCTCCCTTCGGCGACATCCTGAATTCACTAAAGTCTCTCTCTTTGTTAGGAGAGCCCTGGTCGGATTATGGCCAACAGGATTGGGATGCGGACGACGAAGAAATTCGACGCCCATCCACCACCCACTTTGTAGCCATTGTTGATGATTTAACCGACATGCTCGACTTCGACTCCGAAGACATCGACGGTATGGACGACGATGTAGGAGACGAACATGAACCAGCACCTATAGGGCACTGGAAAGCCACCTCGTCATATGACATATACATGGTGGATACACCCAAAGAAGGCAATGGCGACGGGATAGCGGAGGATGACCCCTCCAAGAAGCAACCCAAACGCCGATGTCAGCGGCGCCGCTCTAAGTCCCGCCAAAGAAAAAGTGGTGATACCGGCACAGGAGATAATCACACTCCGGATAGTGCCAAAGAAAACAACAAACCCCTCCAGCAAGATTTAGAGCGGGAGGATGGAAGAGCCAGCTCTCCTGAGAGAGCGGCAGACGGAGAGGAGGAGGATGACAATCACATGCCCCCTCCGAAGACGAGGCAAGCCTCGGCGACGATGAATTCGCCGTACCAGAGGATCCCGTCGAACAAGAGCGCTTCAAGCGCCGGCTTATGGCCACGGCAAATAGCCTGAAGAAAAAGCAGCAGCTTCAAGCTGATCAAGATCTGCTAGCTGACAAATGGACTGAAGTCCTCGCGGCCGAGGAATATAAACTCGAGCGCCCCTGCAAGAGTTACCCAAGGCGCAGGTTACTACCCCGATTGGAGAAAGAAGCGTATGATACGGCTGATCGGCCACCTCGTGGCCGCGATAGAGAGGCATTCCAGCCAAAATCTCGGCCTCCACCCCAACGCCATTCAAATAAAAAGGCATGGGGAGATACGGCAGACCTACGAGACATATTGGAGGACAAGGCAAAGCATTCAAGATCGATCTACGGATCACGAGGGCGCACCACTCTGCGAGACGGCGGCAGCAGCCTGAACCTGCTTTATCAGGACACAGTGCGCAAAATGGGTATAGACCCCTCAAGGATCAAACCCACAAAAACGACCTTTAAGGGCGTCATTCCAGGCGTAGAGGCCCATTGCGCAGGCTCAATTACACTGGAAGTGGTCTTCGGATCCCCGGATAACTTCCGAAGTGAAGAGTTAATCTTCGATATAGCCCCGTTCCGCAGTGGTTATCATGCGCTGCTCGGGCGAACCACATTTGCTAGATTCAATAAGGTACCGCATTATGCATACCTCAAGCTCAAGATGCCAGGACCTCACGGAGTTATTACAGTCAATGGCAACACAAAGTGCTCTCTCCAAACAGAGGAGCACACCGCGGCCCTCGCAGCAGAAGCGCAAAGCAGCCTCTCAAGGCAATCAACCAGTTCGGCGCTTCAAAGCCCGGACACCTTCAAGCGCGCTCGGGGCAATCGGCAAATAGACCGCCTAGCGCGATCTGAGCTCGCGTAGCAATACGGCGGCCACCCCAATCCCAGCCCAACGGCGATATTCGTGCCGCGCGTACATAATTACGCATTAAAAATACCATGGGCACAGGTGGGGAGGGGGCACAACTACGGCACGCCCCAAAACGCAGCCTAAACCGCACTAGGGGCTTCCCGTTTGGTTTTTTTCTTTTTTTTTCTTTCAGGACCTTAATCTCTGGAAACACTGTCCGGTAGCACTATTGTCGAACACATGATGCAGCAACCAAGGAGGCAGACAACTACGTTATACCACGGAACTCCCAGGTTGATTACAGTAACGAGCAAAAAAATCGATTTAATATCATTCCTCAGCTCGCCCTTGGAAGGGGCATAGTCCTACTCTTTGCTTATCACACTATTTGTATCACTCTGCTTTAAACGCAATTTTTTAATAAACAATGCATGACATTACGACTATTATTGTATTCTTGTTATATATATATATATATGTGTGTGTGTGTGTGTGTGTGTGTGTGTGTTCATTAATGACGCCTTGCAACCGTACACTATGGTACGGCCAATACACCAGGGGCTTACGTACCCCACAATGCGGTGTGAAAAGTCCGAACACTTTCACAAGTGCGGCACCCCGAACTTATAGCATTATATGCATCAGCTCCAAATCATGTCTTTGGTCAAATGCTGGGTTTGCCCGGCTCCTATGTTTTGATACCTTACGTTCCGCTCTATCGGCTAAGGTAGCGCTAGGAGAACTACTGTGATTGTGCCCCGGTTCTGCTGGGTTTAGCACCTCAGTAGAGAAAGCTAAAACTGACTGTCATGATACGGCGAGAGACTGGTCGCTGTTCGGCGAGGTTTTTTGAGTCCCTAAAGACTTATGCCGCTTAGGGCGAGGGGCCGGCCCTGTCCGGCTTATAGGCGTGTATCGCGCCCCGAATTCGGCCTTCCAAATACCCAGGGCTTCGCCGAAATTTAAAATTATAGAATTCTATGGCTAAGTGAGAGTGATAAAACATTATTAGTCCGGTTGCCTTGTTCGTTGTGCTGAGCACCTCCCTCGAAGGACCCAAATATGGGAACAAGAGTGCTCAGGTTTATCCCGAACACCCCAGCACTCGTGGCATGGGGGCAGAAGCCGAGGACTAGCCATCTCTCAGATTGGATAAATGGCCAAACAGAAGGTAATATTTTAAATTCACACAAGTGTTGCATAGCGCATATGAAACAAGTTTTCATCATACAGGATCACACGAGCAAGTCTCATTCAAATATTACATCTTTTTAACACTCGTCCGCGATGAGACGGGCGCCCGACAGAACACCCTCGTAGTACATCTTGGGGTGGAGGTGCTCCTTGCCCTCTGGCGGCCCCTCCTTGATCAGCTTCACGGCGTCTAGCTTGATCCACTGTAATTTCACACGGGCGAAAGCCCGGCGTGCACCTTCAATGCAGACAGATCGCTTGACGACCTCCAGCCGCGGGCAGGCATCCACGAGCTGCCTCACCAGGCCGAAGAAGTTGTTCGAAAGGCCATTGCCAGGCCACAACCGGACTATAAAGCTCTTCATGGCCTGATCGGCCGCCTTATGTAGCTCGACCATCTGCTTCAGCTAGTTGCTCATTGGCACCGGATGTTCGGCCTCAGCATACTGAGACCAGAACAGCTTCTCCATCGAGCTTCCGTCTTTGGCCTGGTAAAATTGTGCGCCATCGTACACACTGCGGGGCAAATCTGCGAATGCTCCTAAAGAGCTCCGGATCCGGGTAAGTAATCGGTAATTTACTTTTACATGCTTGCTTTGCATATAGAAAGCCTTACCCGCCGCTATCTTCTTCATTGCATTGATCTCTTGGAGGGCCTTTTGGGCTTCGGCCTTGGCACTTTTACACTCTCGAGGGCCGCGGCAAGCTCAGAATCCCACGTTTTGGAGTCAAGCTCCAACGCCTCGTGCTTCACCACAAGAGCCTGGAGCTCTTGCTGCACCTCGCCCACCCGAGCCTCGTGCTTCTCTCGCTCGGTGCGCTCCTTGGCCGTTGTATCTTTGGCCTTGGTCAGCGCTTGCTTCAGGGTCGCCACCTCGGTCGTGGCCCCTGGCAAACATACAATGATCCTGTCATTTTGCAATCGCATCCTTTTTATATATACATATCTGTAGACGGGGTATTACTTACCCTTGTTCTCCTCGAGCTGCCTCTTGGCAAGGCCGAGCTCTTTCTTGGACCCCTCGAGGTCCTGCTTCAGTACGGCGACCTCCGCAGTTAGTGCGGCGGACGCCAGCAGCGAAGCCTGCATATGCATATTGACATACTTATATTAGACTCCTGCGATATTATTTGATCCTCTGTTCGGCTTTTCTTTGTGAACACCGAACAAAGCATCAGGGGCTACTGTCTATGCGGTAATATTTCTACTACATTTTAAAACACTTACCTCAAAGCCTGTTAGAAGGCTGGCACAGGCTTCAGTCAATCCGCTCTTGGCGGACTGAACCTTCTGGATCACCGCACTCATGATAGTGTGGTGCTCCTCGTCGATGGAAGCGCTGCGAAGCGCTTCCAGCAGATTGTCTGGCGCCTCTGGATGGACAGAAGTCACCGGCACAGGCGTCTTGCCCCTCTTAGAAGGAGGCCACCTGCCCGAGCCCGGAACCGCTGGAGGGTCCGGCGCGGTGTTCGGCTGAGGGCCGAACTCGGAGCTCTTGGGGGCCCCGTCCCCGCGGCTCCCGGTGTCCGGAAGGTCGCCTTGAGGCGCCTCCAGGACTATTTCCCCTCGACCCGGTGCCTCTTGAGACAGCACCTCGGCGTCGTCAGCAGGATGAGGGGAGGTGGCGGTCGGGACTGGATCGCTATCCATGTCCGACAAGCCCAGGGAGCCGTCCGATGATACATCGATCCTGGTTCGCGGCAGCCTGCATAATCATGTTCGGTGTTAGGGAAAGCAGTGCGACAAAGGAATGCTATGAGTTACTCTGGTATCCGAATACTTATGATCTCCTCGGGGGCTTGGCGGCGGTGGAACTGTCCGAAAGGAGAATCCTCCCCTTCTTGGACCCTTCGGCCTCCCCATTTGGGGCGGCCTTCCTTTTCTTGTCTCCCCCAGTCGGTGGGGGAGCATCTTCTTCTTCTTCCTCCTCGTCTTCGGGGGAAGAGTGCACCACAGAGTCATCAGACGGTGAGTCCGACGACACCTGGCGTCGGGAACTCTTTCGGGTCACCTTGGCCTTCTTGGTCTTCTTCGGCACCTTATAAGGGGCTGGAGTCAGCATCTTCGCCAGAAGAGCGTCTGCGGGGCCTTCGGGCAAAGGATCCGGACAATCGATCTGTCCAACCATCTTCTGCCAGTCATGTCAAAGGTACGGGAGTTTAGATCCCACATAGAGTCAATCTATATAAAAAATAAGTATCATGTGAAAGGTAAAGCAGCTTACCGCACTGGCTTGGCGCTTCGCGCTAAATCCGCGATCCTCAGTAATAGGGGGAGGGACCTCGGCACTTTTGAACAGCACCCTCCAGGCATCTTCATGAGTCGTGTCGAAGAGCCTGTTCAGAGTTCGGTGCTGCGCCGGATTGAACTCCCGTTGTTGGCACGGGAGTATCCAGCGGATGAGCATAACTTGGACTATGTTGACAAGCTTGAGCTTCTTGTCCACCATGTTTTGAATACATGTTTGGAGTCCGGTCAGCTCTTTCGAACTACCCCAGGACAAACCCTTCTCTTTCCAGGAGGTGAGCCGCATGGGGATGCCAGATCGGAACTCGGGGGCCGCTGCCCATGCGGGGTCGCGTGGCTCGGTGATATAGAACCACCCTGATTGCCACCCCTTTATGGTTTCCACAAAGGAGCCCTCGAGCCATGTTATGTTGGGCATCTTGCCCACCATGGCGCCTCCGCACTCCGCCTGGCGGCCGCCCACCACCTTCGGCTTGACATTGAAGGTCTTCAGCCATAATCCGAAGTGGGGCTTGATGCGGAGGAAGGCCTCGCACACGACGATAAACGCCGAGATGTTGAGGATGAAGTTCGGGGCCAGATCGTGGAAATCCAGGCCGTAATAAAACATGAGCCCCCGGAGGAAGGGATGGAGAGGGAACCCCAGTCCGCGGAGGAAATGGGTGAGGAATACTACCCTCTCATGGGGCCTGGGGGTGGGGATGAGCTGCCCATCATCTGGGAGCCGGTGCGCGATGTCGTCGGGCAGGTATCCGGCTCTCCTCAGTTTCTTGATGTCTCCCTCCGTGATGGAGGAGACCATCCACTTGCCTCCTGCTCCGGACATGATTGGAGAAGGTCGAGGTGGGAAGTGTGGACTTGGGCGCTAGAGCTCGAGTGTGCGAAAACGGATGGGTAGGGGAGGAAGAAGGCGTGGATAGAAAGGTGAATCCTTGTCCCTTTATATGGGCGGATGAAACTAAGCGTCCCCACTTGCCTGGTAAAACTCGCTTATCCCCCAAGCGCCGCAATTGATGGCGCGGTTAGGTTAACCACGTCCGTATTAATGAGAATCCTGTAATAAGGGGACACAATCTCTGCTTTGACGAGACGTGTCGAAAAACTGCCTCGCGTTATGCGCGGGGCTGGTTAAAAGAAACGGTTCGAATAATCACCGGGCCATGACATAACGTCATCCTGCCAAAACAAACCAGCAAATTAGATCTGCGAAAATATTATTCTCTCTACGGTGGAATGTGGAACTTATTTTGCAGGGTCGGACACTATCCTCGTATTCAAATTCTTCTGCGGTGTATTAGGAGAAGGAACCCACCTTGCAATGCTGAAGACAATACTGCGCGCCGGACTCATCGTCATTGAAGCCTGGTTTAGGGGCTACTGAGGGAGTCCTGGATTAGGGGGTCTCCGGACAGCCGGACTATCTCCATTGGCCGGACTGTTAGACTATGAATATACAAGATTGAAGACTTCATCTCGTGTCCGGATGGGACTCTACTTGGCGTGGAAGGCAAGCTAGGCAGTACGGATATGGATATCTCCTCCTTTGTAACCGACCTTGTGTAACCCTAACCCTCTCTGGTGTCTATATAAATCGAAGGGTTTTAGTCCGTAGGACAAGAACCATAACATACAATCATACCATAGGCTAGCTTCTAGGGTTTAGCCTCTCTGATCTCGTGGTAGATCTACTCTTGTACTACCCATATCATCAATATTAATCAAGCAGGACGTAGGGTTTTACCTCCATCAAGAGGGCCCAAACTTGGGTAAAACATCGTGTCCCCTGCCCCCTGTTACCATCCGGCCTAGACACATAGTTCGGGACCCCCTACCCGAGATCCGCCGGTTTTGACACCGACAATGGTCTTCTCCTCTCGACCCCCAAAGAACAAGAAAAGAAATAAAACTATTTACACGGGAAAGCTCCCAACAAGCAAAAGAAGAAAGAGAAATCTTTTTGGGTTTTCTTTTAATTATTACTACAGACATGGAAAGTAAACTAGCTAAAAGCTAAAACTAATTTTTTTTTGTTTTTCTTAGGTTTATCAAACACACAAGAAGAAAGCATAAAAAGGAAAATAAACTAGCATGGATATTACAATGAAAAAGCATGAGCACCGACAACTAGCATGAGTGTGTGAACCTGAATATAATGTCGGTGAGAGATACGTACTCCCCCAAGCTTAGGCTTTTGGCCTAAGTTGGTCTATGCCCATGGATGGCCTGGTGGGTATCCAAAGTTGAAGCTGGGGTCGTATTGAGATGCATCAGCTATTGCCTGACGAGCTGCAGCTTGGAGGCGAGCTGCCTCTGTCCTCCTCTCATACTCGGTCGCCTCCTCCCTGGTTATAACATGTCTCCCTTTTGCCTGAAAGTCAAAGAAGGCAGGAGCATGGAGAGCGACGTGATAGGTGCGTCGTCTGTCAAAGATTAGTCGGTACTGGATGAACTGATTGTTCCTCTCAACAAACTGATGATGGACCATGGCATTATAATCTAAATAAGCAGGAGGCAAATCAATATCATCTCCACGTATGGGTATCTCAAGAAAATCAGCTAAACGGGTTGCATAAATTCCACCAAAGAAATCTCCATTAATTTTGTTATTATGCAATCTGCGTGCAACAATGGCCCCCAAGTTATATTGTCCATCTCCTAATACATCACTCTTGAGAATACTAAGATCTGGCACACACATGTGACATGCCTCATCCTTACCATTTATGCATCTACCTATAAAGAGAGCAAAATAATGTATAGTAGGAAAGTGAATGCTCCCTATGGTAGCTTGCGTGGTTTCCCTAGATTCCCCACAGTGATACTAGCAAGAAAGTCTCTATATTCAGATTTGCGAGGTTCACTAACATTACCCCACTGTGGGAGTTTACAAGCAGTGCTAAAATCTTCTAAGTCCATGGTATAAGATTTATCATAAAGATCAAACAGGACAGTTTGAGGATTGCGTGATGATGAAAATTCAAACCTTCTCACAAAGGAATCAGTGAGGTAGTGGTACTGACGGAACTTATCTGCCACGAAGCTCTCAAGATCGGCGTTACGCACATATGCGTCAAATTCCTCCTTGATTCCTGCTTGGACCATGAAATCTTCTGATGGCCATTCACAAGGTCGCACTTGAGCGTCCCTCGGTGGTTCATCGTCCGGCTCACGCATTGCGGGCCTGGGTCCTTGCTTCCTTGAAGAACCACCTTGGTACATTTTCCTAAACATATTTCTTGCTCTGAAAAATTTCTGAAATTTTTAGTAACTTTAAATAAAAGTGAGCCAAACTCAACAAAATTGATAGCAACTACTCCTACAAGTGCCTAGAGGCCATATCATGCATTAAAACTACTTTTTACCATATAAATTTGTCATGCAAGCTCAAGAACAGAGTCACCTAAGCAGCAAAAATTTGCAATGAATAAAGCACTAGAACAAAAACTAATTGGACCATTGGAGGAGTCACATACCAAAGAATAATCCCCCAAAGCAGTTTTGCGAATGGAGCTTTGAGTTAGGAGATTGAAAATGGCAGCAAGATGAGCTAGAACTCGTGCTTGAGCTGGTTGGTAATTTTTTTGGGGAGGAAGAAGGAGTGTGTGGTGGCTGGAATAAGTGGATGGGAGCCACCATGGGCCCACAAGGCAGGGGGCGCGCCCTGGACCCTCGTGGCGAGGTGCTTGCTCCCCCTGGTGTGTTCTCAGTGTCAGATATTCTCAAAAATTCTAGAAAAAATCATATTTAATTTTCAGGGCATTTGGAGAACTTTTATTTTCGGGGTACTTTTTATTGCATGGATAATTCAGAAAACAGACAGAAAATACTATTTTTTCTTTATTTAATCTAAATAACAGAAAGTAAAAATAGGGGACAGAGAGTTGTGTTTTCTAAATTCATCCATCTCATGCTCATCAAAAGGAATCCACTAACAAGGTTGATCAGGTCTTGTTAACAAACTCATTTCGAATAACATGAAACCGGAGAATTTTCGAATAACACTAGGTTACCTCAACGGGGATATGCATGTCCCCAACAATAAGAATATCATATTTATTCTTGATAGTAGGAAGAGGAAATTCAAAACCTCCAATAGTGATTGTTGAAATTTTTCCAATAGAATTGATACTGTGGACTTGAGGTTGTTTCCTCGGAAAGTGACATTGCCTTTGGTCCAATCAATAACAGCCCCTGCAGTATTCAAAAAGGGTCTTCCGAGAATAATATACATACTATCATCCTCGGGAATATCAAGAATAACAAAGTCTGTTAAAATAGTAGCGTTTGCAACCACAATAGGCACATCCTCACAAATACTGATAGGTATAGCAGTTGATTTATCAGCCATTTGCAAAGATATTTCAGTAGGTATCAACTTATTCAAATCAAGTCTACGATATAAAGAGAGAGGCATAACACTAACACCGGCTCCAAGATCACATAAGGAAGTTTTAACATAGTTTCTTTTAATGGAGCATGGTATAGTTGGTACTCCTAGATCTCCAAGTTTCTTTGGTATTCCACCCTTAAAAGTACAATTAGCAAGCATGGTGGAAATTTCAGCTTCCGGTATCTTTCTATTATTAGTAACTATATCTTTCATATATTTAGCATAAGGATTCATTTTAAGCATATCGGTCAAATGCATACGCAAAAAGATAGGTCTAATCATTTCAGCAAAGCGCTCAAAATCCTCACCATCCTTTTTCTTGGATGGTTTAGGAGGAAAAGGCATGGGTTTCTGAACCCATGGTTCTCTTTCTTTACCATGCTTCCTAGCAATAAAGTCTCTCTTATCGTAACGTTGATTCTTTGATTGTGGGTTATCAAGATCAATAGCAGGTTCAATTTCTACATGATTATTATTGCTAGGTTGAGCATCAACATGAACACCATCATTAACATTATCACTAGGTTCATGTTCATTACCAGATTGTGTTTCAGCATCAGAGATAGAAATATCATTAGGATTCTCAGCTGTGTCTACAACAGGTTCACTAGAATCATGCAAAGTCCTATCTTTTTTTCTTTTTCTTCCTTTTAGAAGGACTAGGTGCATCAATATTAATTCTTTGAGAATCTTTCTCAATTCTCTTAGGATGGCCCTCAGGATACAAAGGTTCCTGGGTCATTTTACCACCTCCAGTCATAACTCTAACAGCATTATCATTTTTCTTACTATTTAATTCATTGAGAAAATCATTCTGGGCTTTAAGCACTTGTTCTACTTGAGTGGTGACCATAGAAGCATGTTTACTAATAAGTTTAAGTTCACTTTTAACACTAGCCATATAATCACTCAAGTGTTCAATCATATAAGCATTGTGTTTCAGTTGTCTACCAAAATAAGCATTAAAATCTTCTTGCTTAACCATCAAGTTATCAAATTCATCCAAACATTGGCTAGCAAACTTAGCAGGAGGGATTTCAGCTTTATCATATCTATAGAGAGAGTTTACCTTTACTACATGTGTCGGGTTATCGAGACGTGTGTTTCTTCAATAGGTGATGAATTAAGACAATGTATTTCTTCAACAGGAGGTAAATTCTTAACATCTTCAGCTTTTCTACCTTTTTCTTTCATAGATTTCTTTGCCTCTTGCATATCTTTAGGACTGAAAAATAGAATACCCCTTTTCTTCGGAGTTGGCTTAGGAGTTGGTTTAGGAAGTGTCCCATTATTTTCATTAGTCAACATATTATTCAATAGCAATTCAGCTTGATCAATTGTTCTTTCCCTGAAAACATAACCAGCACAACTATCTAGGTAATCTTTGGAATCATCGGTTAGTCCATTACAAAAGATATCAAGTATTTCATTTTTCTTGAGAGGATGATCAGGCAAAGCATTAAGTAATTGGAGAAGCCTCCCCCAAGCTTGTGGGAGACTCTCTTCTTCAATTTGCAAAAATATATATATTTCCCTTAAAGCAGCTTGTTTCTTATGAGCGGGGAAATATTTAGCAGAGAAGTAGTAAATCGTATCCTGGGGACTACGCACACAACCAGGATCAAGAGAATTAAACCATATCTTAGCATCACCCTTTAATGATAACGGAAATAATTTAAAGATATAATAGTAGCGAGTTTTCTCAGCTTTAGTGAACAGGGTAGTTATATCATTTAATTTAGTAAGATGTGCTACAACAGTTTCAGATTCATAGCCATAGAAAGGATCAGATTCAACCAAAGTAATTACATCAGGAACACCTGAGAAATCATAATCCTTGTCAATAATAAAGATAGGTGAAGTAGCATAAGCAGGATCATATTTCATTTTAGCATTCAGAGATTTTTCTTTCAGGTTAGCTAATAGTTTCCTAAGATCACTTCTATCATTGCAGGCAAGAAAGTATCTAGCAGTTTCTTCATCCATAACATAACCCTCAGGTACATAAGGCAATTCATATCTAGGGGAGAATCTTCATCATCCCTTTCATCAATATTATCAGTTTCAATAATTTCATTCTCTCTAGCCCTAGCAAGTTGTTCATCAAGAAATTCACCAAGTGGCACAGTAGTATCAATCATAGAAGTAGTTTCATCATAAGTATCATGCATAGCAGAAGTGGCATCATCAATAACATGCGACATATCAGAATTAATAGTAGAAGCAGGTTTAGGTGTCGCAAGTTTACTCAAAACATAAGGTGAATCAAGTGCGGAGCTAAATGGCAGTTCCTTACCTCCCCTCGTAGTTGAGGGAAAAATCTTGATTCTTTGATCTTTCAAGTTCTTCATAGTGATAAGCAGATATAAATCCCAAGTGACTCAAAGAATAGAGCTATGCTCCCCGGCAATGGTGCCAGAAAATGGTCTTGATAACCCACAAGTATAGGGGATCGCAACAGTTTTCGAGGGTAGAGTATTCAACCCAAATTTACTGATTCGACACAATGGGAGGCAAAGAATATTCTCAAGTATTTGCAGCTGAATTGTCAATTCAACCACACCTGGAAACTTAATATCCGCATCAAGGTATTTAGTAGCAAAGTAATATGACTATAGTGGTAACGGTGGCAAAAAGTAACGGTAGTAAAAGTAATATTTTTGGGTTTTGTAGTGATTGTAACAGTAGCAGCGAAAAAGTAAATAAGCGAAGAACAATATATGGAAAAGCTCGTAGGTAATGGATCGATGATGGAGAATTATGTCGGATGCGATCGATCATGTAACAGTCATAACATAGGGTGACACAGAACTAGCTCCAATTCATCAATGTAATGTAGGCATGTATTCCGAATATAGTCATACGTGCTTATGGAAAAGAACTTGCATGACATCTTTTGTCCTACCCTCCCGTGGCAGCGGGGTCCTATTGGAAACTAAGGGATATTAAGGCCTCCTTTTAATAGAGTACCGGACCAAAGCATTAACACATAGTGAATACATGAACTCCTCAAACCACGGTCATCACCGGTAGTGGTCCCGATTATTGTCACTTCGTGGTTAACGGATCATAACACATCATAGGTGACTATAGACTTCCAAGATAGTATCAAGAACTCTCATATATTGATGAAAACATAATAGGTTCAGATCTGAAATCATGGCACTCGGGCCCTAGTGACAAGCATTAAGCATAGCAAAGTCATAGCAAGATCAATCTCAGAACATAGTGGATACTATGGATCAAACCCTAACAAAACTAACTCAATTACATGATAAATCTCATCCAACCCATCACTGTCCAGCAAGCCTACAATGGAATTACTCACGCACGACGGTGAGCATTATGAAATTGGTGATGGAGGAAGGTTGATGAGGACGATGGCGACGGATTTCCCTCTCCGGAGCCCCGAACGGACTCTAGATCAGCCATCCCGAGAGAGTTTAGGGCTTGGCGGCGGCTCCGTATCGTAAAACGCGATGAATCCTTCTCTTTGATTTTTTTCTCCCCGAACACGAATATATGGACTTGGAGTTGAGGTCGGTGGAGTGTTAGGGGGCCCACGAGGCAGGGGGCGTGCCCAGGGGGTAGGCGCGCCCCCACCCTCGTGGATAGGGTGTGGGCCCCTGATGTGGATTCTTCTTCCAGTATTTTTTATATATTCCAAAAATAATCTCTGTTGATTTTCAGTTCATTCCGAGAACTTTTATTTCTGCACAAAAATAACACCATGGCAATTCTGTTGAAAACAGCGTCAATCCGGGTTAGTTCCATTCAAAACCTGCAAGTTAGAGTCCAAAACAAGGGCAAAAGTGTTTGGAAAAGTAGATACGACAAAGACGTATCATTCAACACCTCGCGCGAGTCGAAGTTACAGCCGGCGTATTGAATCACCCACGGTTTCTAGCAATGAGCAGCATCGTAACCCGCCACGTAATGGTAACCCGTCCCGGGATGATAATATGTTGATTAATGCTTAGGCGATCTCGGATAGCGCCAGAGCTCGTCCTGAAGCGGAAGCAGCGGCTCAGCAGGGGGTTTATCAGCAGCCTCCGATGGCTCCTTTTTCTTCAATGGAAGCTGGGACGATCTCTAGAACAGTTGGAGTGCTGTGTTTGGTGTAGGCTTTGCGCAACGAGTGTCTGCCTAAGGATTTTAAGGGCCCTCGTAAAGTGCCTAATTACACAGCTGACCTCCCTCCGGAGGCTTGGATTGAAAGCTATGAATTGTCTATGGGGATGCTCGATGTTAATGATGTTGTGTGTGCCAAGTATTTTACTATGATGCTAGATGGTCAGGCTCATACCTAGTTAAAAGGATTGCCTGCCAATTCCATCAGGTCATGGGCTGAGATGAAGGCACAGTTCATTCAGAATTTTAAAGTAACGTGCAAGAAGCCTCTGACGATTATTGATCTGGATAATTGTTTGCAACGGGAGGATGAGTCGGCCCACCATTGGGTCCGTCGGGTTTCAGCTATTATCCACTTGTCAGATAGTATTGCAGCAGGTTCAGCAGTTCTGGTTTTGGAGAAGAATTGCCACTTTGAACCCCTCAAGCTGAAGCTTGGGCGGCTTAAATGTCATTGTAATGACATGGGGGAGCTCATGGTGGCTCTTATCAAGTATGTTGACTCTGATAATACAAACGATCCTGGGTCTGATGAGGAGAAATCAAACAAAGGCAAGAAGAGTGGCAATGGTAAGGGTCAACAGCAAAATGCCACGGGGCATAATGGAAACAACCAAGGCGGTGGTGGTAAGTGTAAACCCCCCGATGGCGGGTCAGATTTCGTGGCTAACACCAATGCAGGGTTTAAAGGCCAGCGTCAGAACGGTAAGGGTAAGCCGGCTTTTGGAGGAACAAATTTTAACCTGGAAGCAATGCTCAATGAACCTTGCCCAAAACATAGTCTGCCTGAACAGCCGGCAACTCATGCCTGGAAGAATTGTTTTATCATGCGAGAATACAGAAATCATAATCAGAATCATGGTAATATAACAATGGACTGCGCGGCGGGTAAGGATCCGGTTCATAGGGGCCCGGCTTTCAGGGCGGTGGCTGAAGCTCTGGTTTTCAAGGTCAAGGCCACCAAGGTGGTTATAACCAGCAAGCTAGTCAGGGCAACCAATAGCAAGGCAATTAGTCAGGATATCAGAGTAATCTAGAGCAGCTCAATGGTGGCCAACACCATGTTTTCACCATGAGTCTTTGCAAACGAGATCAGAAGGTGCACAGGCATGCAGTCAACACTATTGAGCTGGTCGTACCTTAGTATTTGCGGTGGTCAGAGTACCCAATTACATGGAGTCGTGAGGATCACCCGCCATGAGTTGAGAATCCGGGTCATCTGGCTTTAGTGGTAGCCCATCAGGTAAGGGGTTATAAATTCACTAAGGTTCTTATGGATGGTGGCGGCAGCATCAACATCTTATATTATGACACTTTTTCCGGATGAATTTAAATGACAAGGATCTTAAGCAGTCTTCTATGGTTTTCCATGGCGTAGTGCCTGGCAAGTTGGCGTATCATGTTGGAAAGATTGCCCTGGAAGTCGCCTTTGGTAACGACTATGACTATCGAGCAGAGACGTTGTGGTTCGAGGTGGTTAAAATCAAGAGCCCATATCATGCCTTGTTTGGGCGGCCGGCATATGCTAAGTTCATGGCCCGGCCTTGTTATGTTTATCTATAGCTTAAGATGCCAAGGCATAAGGGCACAATCACGGTCCATGGTGATCGAAAAATCGCTTTGGAGTGTGAGGAAGGTGATGCTGCTTATGTTGAGTCGGCATGTGCCACAGAAGAGCTCAAATTTTATAAGGACAATGTTGCTGATATGACCCCTCTGAAGAAGCCTAGTACACAGGAGCCTCTATTGAAATTTCAAGCTGATGTTACTAAGCAGGTTGACTTTGTTCCTGGCGACTCATCTCAGCAGTTCATGGTGGGGGCCAATATGGATCCTAAATAGGAAAGCATGCTCATCGAGTTCATCCATGAGAATCCAGACATCTTTGCATGGAAACCTTCTGATATGTCGGGTGTACCAAGAGAATTCGTTGAGCACACTCTTAATCTGGATCCTAAATTTAAGCCGGCCAAGCAATTTATTCATCATTTCAATGAAGAACGACGTAAGGCCATTGGAGAAGAGGTGGCTGGCTCTTAGCAGCTAGGTTTATTGTGGAGGTTTTTCACCCTGAGTGGTTGGCTAATCCGGTGCTGGTGCTTAAGAAGAACAACACTTGGTGTATGTGTGTTGACTACACAGATCTTAACAAAGCTTGTCCAGCTGATCCATTTGCTCTCCCTCGTATCGACCAGATTATTGATGCTACGGTGGGTTGTGAGAGTTTATGTTTCCTAGATGCGTATTCTGGTTATCATCAAATCAAGATGGCAGTTAAGGACCAAGAGAATACGTCTTTTATCACCCATTTTGGAGCCTTCTATTATGTTTCTATGCATTTTGGGCTTAAGAGTGCTCAGGCGACTTATCAACGCTGTGTTTAGATATTTTTTTCACACTCAGATTGGGCGTAATGTGCATGCTTATGTGGATGATATTGTGGTCAAATCCAGAAAGAATAAGACTCTCCTGGATGATCTAAGTGAGACCCTTGACAATCTCTGGGTCTATAAGATGATGCCTAACCCGTCCAAGTGTGTTTTTCGTGTGCCTGCAGGCAAGCTTTTGGGTTTTCTGGTCTCCGAGAGGGGAATTGAAGCTAACCGGAAGAAAACCAAAGCCATCACTTAACTTGCTAAGCCAGCATGTATCAATAGCGTCCAGCGCCTGGTGGGTTGTATTGTGGCGTTGAGCCAGTTCATAAGTCTCCTGGGAGAGAAGGCAATTCCTTTATATCAAATGATGAAGAAGACAGATCATTTTGTTTGGAGCGATGTTGCCAATGAGGCATTTGAGGCGCTCAAGAAACAGTTAGCTGAGCCGCTCGTCCTGGTTGGTCCTGTTGAGAAGGAGCCTTTGCTCTTATATGTGGTGGCTAACAGTAAGGCTGTCGGTGTGGCAATTGTTGTGGAGTGAAAGAGGCGAGTAAGGAATACCCTGTTTAGCGGTCGGCTTATTATGTCAGTGAGGTGTTGATTGAGTCCAAACAGCGATACCCACATTGGCAGAAACTGGTGTATGGGGTGTTCATGGCAAGTCGCAAATTGAAGCAATATTTTCTTGGTCATCCTATTACTATGGTCAGTTTTACTCCCTCAGGGGATATTATTCAGAACATAGAGGCTACGGGCCGGGTTGCTAAATGGGAAATTGAACTTGGGCCTCATTGTTTGAAATATGTGCCAAGGACAATCATTAAGTCTCAGGCTTTAGTGGATTTCATGAATGACTGGACAGAATTACAGATGCCTGAGGAGAAGTCTGACAACACCTATTGGACAATCCACTTTGATGGGTCTAAGCAGTTGGAGGGCTTGGGGCCTGGAGTTATTTTAACTTCCCCACGAGGTGACAAGTTTTGCTATGTTTTAAGGTTAATGTTTCCTTATACTAACAATGCAGCTGAATACGAGGCTTTACTCCATGGCCTTTGTATGGCCAAAGAGATGAATTTATGCCGGATCAGGTGTTTTGGCGATTCAGACCTGGTGGCTCAGCAAGTCTTAGGCACTTGGGACTATAAAGACCCGCTCATGGCGGCTTATCGCCGGGCGGTTGATAATATTGCTGATCATTTTAAAGGTTATGAGGTGGATCACCTTGATCGAAGGAAGAATGAGGCGGCTGATGCCTTAAGCCGGCTTCGTTCTCAACGTAAGCAGGTGCCTCCTAATGTGTTCCTAAATGTGCTCCACAATCCTTCTGTCAAGTTGCCATCTGAAGAAGACCTTGCCATTTCTGACCCGGAGGCGCAGCTCGTGGCGGCTCTTCATGTTATTCCTGATTGGACTTTTCCTTATATGGCTTATATGACCCAAGGCAGGTTACCTGAGGATGAAACCTTGGCAAGACAAATAACCTGCCAGTCTAAGTCTATGACTATTGTCAATTGCGAGTTACACCGATGCAATGTGGCAGGCGTGTTTCAACGTTGTGTTTCTCTTGAGGAGGGTCGTGAGATCTTACGAGAAATTCATGAAGGTGATTGCGGTCATCATGCCAGGTATAAATCCTTGGTGGCTAAGGCGTTTCATCATTGGTTTTATTGGTTGACGGCTCATGCTGGTGCAGAAGATATCGTCAGTAAGTGCGATGGATGTCAAAAAAATTCTCGACGAGCTCATGTGCCGGCTCAAGAGTTGCGGATGATTCCTATAACTTGGCTATTTGCAGTCTGGGGGCTTGATATGGTTGGAACCTTCAAGAGATCTAAAGATAAGAAGACCCACCTTTTGGTGGCAGTTGACAAGTTTACTAAGTGGGTCGAAGCAGAGCCGGTTAGCAAAATGTGATGCAGCGACCGCAGTTCAGTTTGTTAAAAAGTTAATCTTCCGTTTTGGTTACCCTCATAGTATCATCACTGATAATGGTACTAATTTTTCTAAGGGTGCTATGAAGGAGTTCTGTCAACGAGAGCATATCCGTCTTGATATTTCTTCAGTACCTCATTGACAGTCTAATTGTCAAGCTGAGAGGGCTAACCAAGAAATCTTGAGAGGCATTAAGCCCCGGCTTATGGTTCCTTTGGAACGAACGCCGGGTTGTTGGGTTGAGGAGTTACCTTCAGTACTCTGGAGTATCAATACCACCCCGAATAGGTCAACAGGATATACACCTTTCTTCATGGTATATGGTGTGATATCCGTCATGACTCCCCATGTGGCGGCTTATGTTGAAGTTGATAACGAGATAGCACGTCAAAACGCACTTGATGCTTTGGATGAGGAGCGTGACCTTGTGGCCGCTCGTTCAGTGATATACCAACAAGACCTGCGTCGCTATCATAGATGCGGAGTCAAGACCCAGGCGTTTCAAGGAGGCGCCTTGGTGCTCCGGCGGATTCAAGATCAGGCAGATATGCACAAGTTGACCCCACCTTGGGAAGGACCTTTTATGGTTAGTAAGAATCTGAATAATGGCTCATATTATCTCATTGATCTATGAGAGCACAAGAAGTCATACACCCCTGAGCAGGAGACCAACAGGCCATGGAACATTGCTCACCTTCGGCCTTACTATACTTGAGCTACCGGCTTTCCCCATTGTACATACTTCTGTCGATGTATATATCTTTATTGATCAATATAATAAAGCCGGCATCCCTGAAATATGCAGGGCCTCTGTCGTTTCATTTCTATGTATCTGAGTCTTTATTAACTAATCATAAGGTCACTTGGGGGCTTCCGACCAACTCAAGTTTAGCTTTCATACCCTCTTGACCAACCTGAGTTGCCACATTATGAGTTATACCTGCCTGTTTGCAACTTGCTACTCCGCCAGGTGACCCACCGAACTCTTAACAGTCAATCTTTTTAAGACCCTGAACTTGTTAAAATTAAAACGGTGGCTTGTGTCATGTGAGAGCCGGCTTACAGTGAGCTAGGATAAACTCAATGGCTGTGTGGCCTTGAAAGCACAGGGCATGTGAGCCAACTTGTTTGGTCGTGTTTTGGTAAACCGACCAACAATTATTTGAGTTTTTTGTATTTATTCTTTTGACTTCTTTGGATTGGTTTCTCTTAAGATTTTGCGGTTCTGCAAATTTTGATTATCTGGGTCGTGCGGCTCCAGGCAAATGGCTCATGTTTGAGTACTTTGGGTTGTAACCCACCCTGGCTTTGGACTTTAAGTCGCGAGCATATTTTGGTTTAAACAACTACAGTCATGAGGCTGTAAGTCTTGGGTTGTCACCCGCACTAGTTGTTGATGTTTAACTTGCCAGCATGATTCGACTCTACAGGTATGTTTTCAACTATCATATGAGTCTTTGGGTTTGGTAACCCACCCTGGTTTTTGACTTTAAGTCTCCAGTATATTTCGGCTTGAATGGCCTTGATTATAGTCTTTTCAGTAATCATATAAGGCTATATATGTTTGGGTTGTCACAGCAAATCATTGTTTTCAACTATCCTATTACAAGGCTTGGTTTTGAGCCCACAAATGTTTTAAACTCCTAATATTTTTGCAGCTGCACTCCTATAAGCCAGCCTAAGAGCCATCATTATGGTTAGTTTTCTTCTGGTCACCTTGAGGATTGTGGATCATACTACACTGGCTCTTCCTCGTTGATCATCTGAAGATCAGCCGTTGTCCAGTCAATGCCGGTTAAAGCTTTGAAAGTGGCTTCATCATTGAGTATAATAGAATGATCAATGTTAGGGCGAAGATATGCTTATGCCGAGGAGGAATGAGATTGACAATGTCATGAGCCGGTGGCTTAATATTTTGATTGTTGTCGTCTTAAGCTGTCGTATATTTGTTCAAGTTTAGCTCTTCTACAAGCTTACAGGCCATAGGCTGCATCTCCCGAACGCATTGATTGAAGTCCTTCCCTCCAAAGGGTGACTAGTCATCCTTGAATTTAGGACACCCTGTGTCTATCTCCTCCAGGTCAAGCTTCGATTGCTAGGCTTTGGCCTGGCCAAGAGCGATGATGGCTCTAGCTCAGGCAGCTAAAAGTTTTTGCTCTTGAAGTTGGCTTGGGCAAGTTGACAGATGATCCAGAAAAACCTTGAGCTGATGTGGCGGTTTTCTGTTCCCTCCTAAGGCCACAAGGCTATGCAGAGTACCAGAGTATAGATGTTTTGTCAAGGAATAAACCACCTTCAGCTTCAATATCATATCCTGGCCAAGATTTGCACTCCTGGGGCCTGTTATGAAGTCAAACAAGAGTCGCTAGGCGAGTTAAGCAATACACATATGTGGTACGTCGGGCAAGTTACAAAATTTGAATGGCATATTATACTTACCGAGGATGGTGGCTGTCATTTGAGTAATGTGTTGTTTTAAGTCGGATAACTGTTTAGTTATCGGCTTAAGCGCAGCTTCTGCATCTTCGGCCTTCTTGGCTAGAGCGGCCATGTTAGTCTCCCAGGAGGTTCTCTCAGTAACCAAACTTGCTTTAAGCTTTACAATCTCTTCTAATGAGGCCTTTAGATTTGACTTGGCCTTCGAGGTTTCAGTCTACTACATCTTTAAGCTTTTTGTTAAATCGTCAAATTGTGATTCCTTCAAGTTCAATTCTGCCTAAAATAAATAAAGCAATGGTTATAATACAAGGAGCAAGCCTGATAAGGTATTATTAGTCAAGTCCCAAGCACATTGAAAGCAATACACTTGGCCCTTGGGGGCTAATGTAGGTCATTTTAAGTTAATTATGACCCGACTCACTTTCTTAAGTTAAGTCATCCCTTGGGGGCTACATATTTGGACTTATCAAGTGACTATAAGTCTCGGCTCAACTTGTCAGTTTAAACCGGCCCTTCGGGGCTACATAGTTGGATTTATCAAGTGATATAAGTCCCGACTCATCTCGTTAAGTTAAGCCGGCCCTTGGGGACTATATATGTGGATCTTAGAACTAATTAATGGTTGAAAAAATGCACAAGGTTCATTTAAGATTGATGTTTGAAGATCCGGCTCATCTTGACATAATGAGCTGGCCCTCAGAGGCTCCGGTTTAAGAAATTAGCATGAAGTCTTAAGAATCATCAACACTTTTTCCTATAGTTAAGACTTGGCAGCTATGTAAATACATATGGAAAGGTACGAGTAACATACCTCATAGTGTTCCTTCCTAAGGTTTACTAAACCGGCTTCCATCTCACGGCTAGTATGAAGGAGGTTCGGATAACCCGCATGGATGTCGCTCGTAGTGAGGGCGACATAGCTTTCCAGGTCCAGTTTCGCCTTGTGCAAGGAAGGAGAATCTTCCTTGATACCATATTTAGCCAACACGGTAGAAGCCCCTGGAGTTGCATGAGCTGTCCTAGTAATGGTCACGTCATCAGAGTGCTTCTCAAGAGGATCTCTTCAGCCGGCTTCGGAGTGGGCGATTTAGGGCTCGGCGGGTCATGGCTGGCCGCCGGGTTAAGATCAGCATCTATTTGCTCAGGGATGGTGGCATTGACTGATAGTGGCGGGTCATTAATGGGCTCTTCTGGATCGTGAGTATGGGCCTCAGAAATATCTGCAGACTATTTCTCGGGCTCAGTAGTTTTGGGATCCTTTGAACACCCACCAAGCTTTTGCTTCTTACCGGCCGTTGCTACACCGCTGCAATAAAAATGCAAAGTGTATGAGTACATCATCATAAATTGTTGAAAAACAATTGAAATACTTACCCCTGGGCGATCTTGAAGGTTGGCATTTGAGTCCCAGAAGAGTCGCCAGATGATGGAGGTGTCTTCTGATAATTTGAGTTGGAAGAATTAAGAGGTCAACGTATGTGGCCGCTGATACGTCTCCAACATATCTATAATTTATGAAGTATTCATGCCATTATATTTTCATTCTTGGATGTTTTACAATCATTTTATAGCAACTTTATATCATTTTTTGGGACTAACCTATTGACCCACTGCCCAGTGCCAGTTGTTGTTTTTCGCTAGTTTTTTACATCGCAGGAAATCAATATTAAATGGAGTCCAAACACCAAAACTTTTTGTGGATTTTTTATGGACCAAAAGACCACCAATGGGCCAGAGCAGCACCTGGGGGTGCTCCGAGGGGGCACAACCAACCAAGGTGCGCCTGGGGGACCAGGCGCGCCCAGGTGGGTTGTGCCCACCTCGGTGGCCTCCCACACCCCCTCTTTACCGTATAAATTCACAAATATCCCAAAAAAACTTGGGGTTAACCTAGATCAGAAGTTCCGCTGCTGCAGGCCTCTGTAGCCACCGAAAACCGACCTAGACAATGTTCCGGCACTCCGCCGGAGGGGGAAATCATCACCGGTGGCCATCTTCACCATCCCGGCGGCCACCACGATGAGGAGGGAGTAGTCCACCCTCGGGGCTGAGGGTTTGTACCAGTAGCTATGTATTTAATCTCTCTCACACGTTCTTGAGATGTCATGATCTTGATGTATCGCGGGCTTTGTTAATATAGTCGGATCATATTATGTTTTCCCCTCTCTATCTTGTTGTGATGAATTGAGTTTCTCCCTTTGAGATTTCGTCGTTATCGGATTGAATACTTTTATGGATTTGAGAACACTTGATATATGTCTTGCAATTGAATACTCATTGTGACAATGGGGTATCATATTGATTCACTTATTATATGTTTTAGCACTCAACTCACGGATTCCCGAGGTCACATTGGGGTAATCTATGCATAGGGGTTGATACACGTTCTTGTCTTTGTTTCTCCGATAGAAATCTTGGGTCACTCTTTGAAGTTCTTTGTGTTGGATTGAATATTATGAATCTGAATTTGCTTCGGTCTTATTTTAGTATGAACTCTTGGTTAGATCTATCGGAAAGAATAGCTTCATGTTATTTTAGTACGAACTCTAGGATAGATTGATCGGAAAGAATAGTTTTGAGGTGGTTTCGTACCCTACAAACAATTCCGTCTTATGTTCTCCGCTAGATAGGAACTTTGGAGTGATTCTTCGTTGCATGTTGAGGGACGGTTATACGATCCAATTACATTAGCACTGTTGAGAGATTGCACTAGCAAAAGTACGGACCCTAGGCCTCATTTTCCAGCATTGCAATATCGTTTTTGTGCCTGTTTACTATTTGCTACCTTGCTGTTTTAATTTATTAAGATTATAAAAATATATTTCTACCATCAATATTACACTTTTATCACCATCTCTTCGCTGAACTACTGCACCTATACAATTTGCCATTGTATTGGCTGTGTTGGGGACACAAGAGATTTCTTGTATTTGGTTGCACGGTTGTTCGATAGAGACCATCTTCGTCCTACACCTCCCATGGATTGATAAACCTTAGGTCATCCACTTGAGGGAAAATTGCTACTATGTTACAAAACTCTGCGCTTGGAGGCCCAACACTAGTCTACAAGAATAAAGTTGCCTAGTAGACATCAAGATCTTTTCTGACGTCATTGTCGGGGAGGCTAGGTAAGCGGCACTCACACCCCATCAACGAAGCTCTTCTCTAGCACCGTTGTTGGGGGGGTGAGTATTTGAATGTATATCTTCGGAAATTGAATCTTTTAGTTTCTTGTTTTATCACTAGTTTGGTTCATAAAAAGAAAACTACAGAAAAATGGAAATGAGGTGGTCTCATATTATTCGTCTTTATAATGTCCTTCATGAAAATGATGGAAAGGAAAATTGTGCTCAATTGATAGAGGAAGAATTCTATAAAATGTTTGACAAAAATCTTTGAATGATGAGCATGATTGCAATGTTGTTGGTATGAACTCTTTGAATATCCATGATGCTAATGATATGCAAAGCCATAAGCTTGTGGATGTTATGTTTGATGAAGATGACATTTTTAGTCCCCAAAGATTTGATGTGCAAATTTTTTATAATGATTGCATGCCTCCTATTTATGATGATTAAAATGATGAAAATGGATTTGGAGAGGTCATGACTTTATTTAGTGATGAATCCACCATTTTGGATGAGGCTTCAGTTGACTATGATAACAAAGTTGCTATCTATGATGATTATGGTGATGACATGTATGCTATATTGAATAATGAAACTTGTCATCATGATTTTAATTTTCAATCCCATGATAGTTATTTTGTTGAATTTGCTCCCACTACTATTCATGAGAATAAATTTGCTTATGTGGAGAGTAATAAAATTTCTATGCCTATGTATCATGAAAAGAATGCTTTATGTGATAGCTATATTGTTGAATTAATTCATGATGCTACTGAAAATTATTATGAGAGGGGAATATATGCTTGTAGGAATTGCAATAATATCAAGTTCCCTCTTTTTATGTTGAAAGTTTTGAAGTTGCACTTGTTTTGCCTTCCTATGCTAGTTGATTCATGTTCCCATAAATTGTTTGCTCACAAAATCCCTATGCATAGGAAGTGGGTTAGGCTTAAATTTACTTGTCATGTGATTCATGATGCTCTTTTTCAAGTTTCAATTCTCTACTTTTATGCTTTCATCATTGAATTCATCATGCCTAGCTAAAAGGCATTAAAGAAAAGCGCTTGTTGGGATACAACCCAACATTTACCCCTACTGTTTTTGTGTGTTCAAATGATTAATCTACTGTAGTAATCATATTTTATAGCTTTTGTTTCAATAAAGTTCCAAGTAAGACCTTTGGGATGGTCTATGGTGATAGTTGATTTGATCTTGCTGAAAAACAGAAACTTTTGTGCTAAGGAAAATAATTCTCATTTTTAACAGAAGCATGATAAAATGCTGATTCTTTTTGCATAAGATTAATAGACAAATTACCCAGGTGTTCCTATTTTTCACGATTTTTGGAGTAGCAGAAGTATGGTTGGAGTACAGATTACTACATACTATTCTGTTTTTGACAGATTCTGTTTTCAATGCATAGTTTGCTTGTTTTCTAATTTCCATGGCTTATATTGCTCAATATAAATTGTGGAAATGATATGCTACAGTAGGCATTGTGTGAGAACAATTATGAATCTTATCTTTGACAGTACCAAAAGTGAAATGGTTTGCTCTTTATCATACTAACCTATCTCACAAAGTTCCGTTAAGTTTTCTGTGATTGAAGTTTTCAAGTTTTGGGTGAGATGAGGAGAATAAAGAGTGAAAAGACCCTAATCTTGGGGATTCCCATGGCACCCAAGGTAATTTTCAAGGAAGATCTAAGCAACTAAGCTTGGGGATGCCCTGGAAGGCATCCCCTCTTTCGTCTTCAACATTATCGGTAACCTCACTTGGAGCTATGTCTCCATTCGTCACATGATATGAGTTTTACTTGGAGTGTCATTTTATTTTGTTAGGATTTGCTTGATGTTATTTATAATAATGATTTTCATCTTTTATTTCAATAAAAGTGGCAATGATAGCCTTTGACATGCTTATTTTGAAAGTATACATGTTGCTGTTTGGAAACAGAAAGTTCACCGTTGTTGCAAAAACTCCCTAGAAAAGACAGAATGTGATAAAATGTTGAATTTTTTAAAAAAAATGATCTCTGATAAATTTTCTACAGTTTGGCAAATTTTCATAACTTTTGGAGTTAGGGAAGTATTGATACTCTTGCATTCTTTACATTCTATACTGTTTTGGCAGATTGTTGTTATGTTTGCATTGTTTGCATATGTTTGCTTGTTTAATGATTCTATTTGAGGATAGGAGTATTAAATATGCAGAGGCATTTATTGTGTAATGTTGAATAATAATTTTAGTTATTCGCTACAGTAGAGAATGATAAGGGTTTTGCATTGGTTTATACTAACTTATCTCATGAGTCCTTGTTCAATTTTGTGTGGATGAAGCTTTTGAGATTTAGGAAAACCGTGATATGAGAAGAATTAAGGAGACACAAAAGCTCAAGTTGGGGATGCCCAAGGCATCCCAAGATAATATTTCACGAAATCTCAAGCATGTAAGCTAGGGGATGCCCCAGTAGGCATCCCACCTTTGTTCTTCAACAATTATCGGTTAGTATCAGTTGAGCCTAAGTTTTTGCTTCTTCACATGATGTGTGCTATTCTTGGAATGGCATTTTATTTTCATTTTGCTTGCTGTTTTAATAAAATACTTAGATCTGAAACTTTTAAATAAGAGAGAGTCCTCAAATAGCTACCCATTTACATAACTACTTGCTTGATCTTCACTTATATCTTTTTGGAGTAGCTTGTCATTTACTCTTGTGCTTCACTTATATCCTGTGAGTAAATTGTTGAATAAATTGAATGCCATGAAGTTGAAATCATATCATGCCTAGTGGTATCTTCACATTGGGTTTAGAAAGTGAAATATTCTGAGGCTTGACAATCACAATATTGGTCATACAAGCAATTCACGAATGATTAGTAGAAGGAGGAGAACTTTCACATGCAAATACACTATCTTAGAAATCTTTTGTGATTATGAGCCCCCATCAAAATATTATATGCCAAAATTGTTGACGTTGGACAAGGAAGACAATTTAATGGTTTATGTTTGTTCATATTCACATAGAAGTTATATTGTCATAGATCCTTCAACATGTGGTGCTTGCCCCCCATCTTTACTAGCCAAAAATTCCGCACCAAGTAGAGATACTACTTGTGCATCCAAAAACCCTTAAACCCAAATCTTATTTTCAAGAGTCCACCATACCTACATAGGGATTGAATAAGATCATTCGAGTAAGTTTTCATCAGTGCAACAAGGCAATAAAAATTGCTTCTAAAAGTGTTAGATCATTTAGTGTAAGAGAAAATAGAGTGTTGTACGAACTTGTGATGGCAAAGAATAAAAGCGACAGACTGCATAATAAAGGTTGCTATCATAAGGGGAAATATAACGTGACGTTCTTTTGCACTAAGGGGTTGAGCATATAAAAAATAAGCGCATGGCGACCTCTGCTTCCCTCTGCGAAGGGCCTATCTTATACTTTTATGTATTTACTTTCATGCAAGAGTCAAGGTTTTTCGCTCTATTCTTTTTTATTTTTCTCTTTTGGCAAGCATCATGTGGTGAGGAAAGATCTAGGCACATATATCCAGTTGGATATGAGTAGCATGAGTTATTATTGTTGACATCACCCTTGAGGTGAATACATTGGGAGACAAAACAATAAGCCCCTATCTTTCTATGTGTCCGGTTGAGACCTTTAGCTCATGTGTATGCAGTGAGTGTTAGCAATCATAGAAGACTATATGATGGTTGAGTATGTGGAGCTCTTACTTAAACTTTGTTGAATAAGTTGAATTGCAATTGCTTGGTGACTGAGAATATAGGTTGTTCAGTTTCAAGAGAATTCATTGTTTAAACCTTAACATGTGAATTGGTTGCTACTTTAACATGAGAAAGAATTGTTGTTATGATGCTAGGAAAAGTGATTGAAATTATAATTGATCAAACTTGTGCACTTTGCTAGCATTCACACTTCATAAATTATTTATTTTATCATTTATCTACTCGAGGACGAGTAGGAATTAAGCTTGGGGATGATGATATGTCTCCAACGTATCTATAATTTATGAAGTATCCATGCCATTATATTATCATTCTTGGATGTTTTACAATCATTTTATAGCAACTTTATATCATTTTTGGGACTAACCTATTGACCCAGTGCTAGTTGCTATTTTTTGCTTGGTTTTTACATCGTAGGAAATCAATATCAACCGGAGTCCAAACACCGCGAAATTTTTTGTGGATGTTTTATGGACCAGAAGACCACCAATGGGTCAGAACAGCACCTGGGGGTGCCCCGAGGGGGGCACAACCCACCAGGGCATGCTTGGGGGCCCAAGCATGCCCAGGTGGGTTGTGCCCACCTCAGTGGCCACCTGCACCCCCTCTTTACCCTATAAATTCACAAATATTCAAAACATCCTCGGGGTTAACCTAGATCAGAAGTTCCGCCGCAGCAGGCCTCTGTAGCCACCAAAAATCAATCTAGACCTCGTTTCGGCACTCCGTCGGAGGGGGATCATCACTGGTGGCCATCTTCATCATCTCGGCGGCCACCACGATGAGGAGGGGGTAGTCCACCCTCGGGGCTGAGGGTTTGTACCAATAGCTATTTGTTTAATCTCTCTCTCTCTCTCTCTCATGTTCTTGAGATGTCACGATCTTGATGTATTGCGGGCTTTGTTAATATAGTCAGATCATATGGTGTTTTCCCCTCTCTATCTTGTTGTGATGAATTGAGTATTTCCCTTTGAGATTTTGTCGTTATCGGATTGAATACTTTTATGGATTTGAGAACACTTGATATATGTCTTGCAATTGAATACTCATGGTGACAATGGGGTATCGTATTGATTCACTTGATATATGTTTTGGCCCTCAACTCGCGGATTCCCGAGGTGACATTGGGGTAACCTGTGCATAGGGGTTGATGCACGTTCTTGTCTTTGTTTCTCTGGTAGAAATCTTGGGGCACTCTTTGGAGTTCTTTGTGTTGGATTGAACATTATGAACCTGAATTTGCTTTGGTGTTATTTTAGTACAAACTTTTGGTTAGATCGATCGGAAAGAATAGCTTCATGTTATTTTAGTATGAAATCTAGGATAGATTGATCGGAAAGAATAGCTTTGAGGTTGTTTTGTACCCTACAAACAATTCCATCTTATGTACTCCGCTAGATAGGAACTTTGGAGTGATTCCTCGTTGCACACTGAGGGGCGGTTATATGATCCAATTATATTAGCATCGTTGAGAGATTGCACTGGCGAAAGTACGAACCCTAGGCCTCATTTTCAAGCATTGCAATACCATTTTTGTGCCCGTTTACTATTTGCTACCTTGCTGTTTTTATTTATTCAGATTATAAAAATATATTTCTACCATCAATATTACACTTTTATCACCATCTCTTCGCCGAACTAGTGCACCTATACAATTTTTCCATTGTATTGGGTGTGTTGGGGACACAAGAGATTTCTTGTATTTGGTTGCAGGGTTGTTCGAGAGAGACCATCTTCATCCTACACCTCCCACAGTTGATAAACCTTAGGTCATCCACTTGAGGGAAAATTGTCCTACAAAATTCTGCGCTTGGAGGCCCAACACGAATCTACAAGAATAAAGTTGCGTAGTGGACATCAGCCGGCTAATGGACAAAGAGAATCTAAGTTATACGACACCTCATGACGACGTTTGCGGGGAATAGGCATATTGGGTATGCCAGAGATAGGATCTTGAGAGCAGCCGCTCCGGGTTGGGCATCTTAGCTCGTGTTGTTGTTTCTTCAAAAGAAAGTTGGGATCCAAGTGAGCAAGTGGGTGAGAAAATTTCACCTTTCGGATGACCCGACGAGTTCTCTTTCTTGGCAATAGTTCTCAGTCGGAGGAGACATGGATTACCTCTGCAGCGTTGGCTTGACTTGTCTCTGCATCATCCTGGGAAGAGTCGGTGTCAATAAGTTGCATAAAAAGGCGACCAAGGGAGTCAAGTTCTACCTCCGAGCCATTTAGCTTGAGAAGATCTTCTATTGCTGATTTCTTACGGTGGCCTGGACCACTGGCGTTGGTCTTAAGTTTTTTGAATGGGGGGTGAAGTTTCTTTTTCCAGAATGAAGAGTTGGCCTATAGTCAAATGAGCAACAGAAATTAAAATAAGGTGAAAGTTATAAAAGTTGATGAAAACATGGAGCAAATTTATCAAAGACAGTTACAGGTGGAGCCGCATTGAGCATGCAGAAGGGGTTCACTCTTATTTTGCGGCAATTCTCTAGAGTCTCCCCAAGTGATGATTTAACCATAGCGGTGGCTTCTTCATCAGTCAAGGGGGTTTGGTTGTAGCGTTGAGGATCCTTTGTGTTGCCTGTGTACTCACACATTAAGCCACTGCACTGGCTCAATGGCAAAATTCTCCGCGAGACCCAGCAACGAACTAGATCTACTCCAGACAAGCCATTTGCCACCAGGGATCTTATTTTTGAAAAGATGGTCGAATACTTAGCCCGTTCTGCAGCAGAGATACGATATGGAAGCACGTGGGTGGAGGTAAGCCAGAAGGGGCGAAAACCTGGCAGGGGATTCTCACCAACTATAGATCTGTCTTGACAATAGAACCATGTGCAGTTCCAATCCTTGGGGTGACTAGGAAATACAGCGGAAGGAAAAATGATATCTCATCGCCTCTGAATAGAAATTCCACCAAGCTCGAGACTAGGCCCATCGGTCATCTCAGTTTGGAAATTGAGGTAGAAATACTCTCTGAACAGATCAACCTCAGGTTCTTGTTGAAGGTACACTTCGCAGAAGACTTGGAAATTGCATATGTTGGAAACTGAATTGGGGCCAATATCTTGAGGTTGGAGTTGATAAAAATGTAGAACATCCCAGAAAAACTTTGACCCGGGTGAGAAGCCCCGGTGAAGGTGATCGAAAAAATTAACAACCTCGCCTTCTTTACGTTGAGGTTTAGTTTCAGTGCCTGGAACTCGCCAGTGGATGGTGTCTTTTGTTGGTAAGACTCCCATGTCAACATATGCTTGGAGTTGCTGAGGAAGGTCGACTAGGGCGGCGGAGCTCCGGCAGCGGCAGTCGACGCGAGGAAGAAGAAGAAAGAGGGGCGAGGGTAAAAATTAAAAAGGAATCCCCCTATCCCTATTTATAAGGAAATAGTAAAATGGCATGCACGGAAATTGAGGAGGCAACATGATTATCTCTACGGTGCAGGCGTCTCGATTCTCGGACAGCTAGTTAATGTGAAAGATCCATTGTGATGTCATGGGTTTTTAATAAATTTATTTCGCATGATGTCATGACAGGTACGGTGGTTTATTCAAGTTTACTTCGCATGACGTCATGGCAGGTTACATCGGTTTATTTAAGGTTTGGAAGGACAACTTGCCAACTGATGCAGTGAAGATTTACATGAACAAGTTTAAATCAATCTGGGACCTAATGTTGGGGATACATCCCTGAGGTGTGACCCGCCCAGGAGGGGCTGGGTTACACCGTTGGCGAATAAACATGAAGAAGGCCCAAGTAGGCCCAAGGAGACAAGACATGAAGACGGCGGTTTACAAGCAAGCCTATTGAAGGCCCAAGACCCAAAGACGTGAGCGCCAAATGGTGAAGTCGACTTAGAACCAGAGTTGGTTATGTTTTGTGAGTCCGACCTGGACTCTTGTAAGCTGTCGGGCCTTGACTTGTGTATATAAAGGCGAGACCCAGCGGCAAGTTAACTCAAGAAATAATTGATCGATAGCTAGGTCAAAAGATTCTGTTCTCTTGTAATCGATATCCAAGCAATACAACTAGAAGCAGGGCGTATGCTTTTACCTCATTGTGAGGGGACGAACCTAGGTAAACCTTCTGTCCTCTGTCCCGTTCAACCCCTTCAAGCTAACCTACGTTGTGATGGCTCCACAACTAAGTCCTTTCACAAAGGCATCTGCCGTGACAAAACCACGGCAGTGATGCAAATGTGACACAAGCATGACATGATGATGAGAACTTTGGTGTCATGACAGTGCATGCAATGGTCGCGCAGTGGATCGGTCGGTTTGTATTGCTGCCCTTTCTTTTTACTTAGCATCATGAACAAACCAACCTGCCCACGGCGGAAGGAAATGTGAAGGCGGTTGGTCGCTTCTATAGTTTCCCAAATGCCACCCATTCCAAGTACTAGCTTCTTACAATAGTAGCATGATTGCATTTTTTTGGCGAGGGAATTGAGACTCCCATGGTCTGCTAGGACCTAGCAACCAAATAGCATGGAGAATGGGCAAGTTGAAAGTGAACCTTGCAACATGTTCGCTGTTATATATCAAGAGTGTGGGAGGAGAAATGCCATAAATTACCTCCAAGCTAGAAATAACATTAAATGTGTGCACATGAGTGGATCCATGGAATAAATCAACTCCAAGATGAGGTATAAGTCCACAAGATGGCCCATGCAAGTTATTCCAACATGTTCATTTTTCTCAAACTAAGAATGTGCAAATCAAGACGAAAAGCATGGATTTACTTGGCATCTTGTCCAGATTTGACTAGGCATCGTGGAACTTCACTCTCTGCCAGGCACGTCACAGTCACCTGTTGGAAGCATACAAAACACAGCTGAATGGTTACATGAATTAGCAATGCAAGTGAGTTGGTAGCGTGAAAAAATTACAGATGTGGTGGTTAACATGGTGGGTTTGAAACCTTACATCATACAAACCGCAAATACTAATTACTTTTGGCTAACATTGGTAGCTCTTTAACTGCAAACTTCAGAAAGGAAATTTTACAAATTATCATTGTTAGTGTGGTAGAAAGAAATTTTGGGGATGCAAAGGAACACAAAGGTTCTTTTTATTTCCTCGAGTGCAAGCAATAGAGAGTGGTTAAACATGTGCATGCAGTCACCAGCTGGCCACTAGAGAACCCATGTGAGGTGGAGACGCCGGGAAGCGGAGGTGGGCGCAATAGGGCAGGGATGGAGACATCGTGTGGTGCAGGCAGTTTCGACGGAAATGACATGGAGAAGACCTCGCTGATCCCCAATGTCGTCCAATGCAAGCGAAGACATACTCGAGCTCGAGCATGGATAATAATACATCCAACAATCAGCTATAAAGAATTGTTATGTCATCTAGAGCCAACCTAATAGCCGGCATGTACAATAGTAAGTTTTAAATGTATACAATTTTATTAATTATTGGCCCATCTTACAATTTTTTTTGCATGGTAATACATGTCTCATTTATATCATAAGAATCATAGTGCAAGTCACATACACATCGATCTGACAAGACTGATAAGACAATAGAAAAGTAGCCTTTGCACAAAGAAATATCAGCCAAGAAGGAAAAATACAATCAAGACCGACGGATCCACTAAACTTTACACCAACACCATCGCCTGCCTCTGACGCCACCACATCAGCCACAAAGAAAAATTGATGGATCATCTCCTCACCCAAGCTCAACGCGGCTCGATGCTACCTCCTGAGCTTGCGTTGGTTTTTCCCTTGAAGAGGAAAGGGTGATGCAGCAAAGTAGCGTAAGTATTTCCCTCAATTTTGAGAACCAAGGTATCAATCCAGTAGGAGACAACGCAACAAGCCACTAAATACCTACACAAAAAAACACCAGCTTGCAACCAACGCGATAAAGGGTTTGTCAATCACTTCACGGTTATTCGCAAAGTGAGATTTGATAGAGATGGATAAACAGTAAAGTAATATTTTTGGTATTTTTGGTTTATGGAATGGAAAGTAAAGATTGCAAAAGAAAGTAAATAGGAAACTAGAATTGTAGATCGGAAACTTGTATGATGGAAAATAGACCCAGGGGCCATAGGTTTCACTAGAGGCTTCTCTCAAGATAGAAATTATTACGGTGGGTAAACAAATTACTGCCGAGCAATTGGTAGAAAAGCGCAAAGTTATGACGATATCTAAGGCAATGATCATGAACATAGGCATCACGTCCGTGTCAAGTAGACCGAAACGATTCTGCATCTACTACTATTACTCCACACATCGACCGCTATCCAACATGCATCTAGAGTATTACGTTCATAAGGAACGGAGTAACGTCTTAAGCAAGATGACATCATGTAGAGGAATTAACTCAAGTAATATGATGAAAACCCCATCTTTTTATCCTCGATGGCAAAAATACAATACGTGCCTTGCTGCCCCTACTGTCACTGGGAAAGGACACCGCAAGATTGAACCCAAAGCTAAGCACTTCTCCCATTGCAAGAAAAATCAATCTAGTTGGCCAAACCAAATCGATAGTTCGAAGAGACTTGCAAAGATATCAAATCATGCATAAAATAATTCAGAGGAGATTCAAATAATATTCATAGATAAGCTGATCATAAATCCACAATTCATCGGACCTCGGCAAACACACTGCAAAAGAGTATTACATCGAATAGATCTCCAAGAACATCGAGGAGAACTTTGTATTGAGAATCAAAGAGAGAGAAGAAGCCATCAAGCTACTAACTATGGACCCGTAGGTCTATGGTAAACTACTCACGCTTCATCAGAGAGGCAATGGTGTTGATGTAGAAGCCCTCCGTGATCGATTCCCCCTCCGGCAGGATGCCGGAAAAGGCCCCAAGATGGGATCTCACGGGTACAAAAGGTTGCGGCGGTGGAAAATGGTTTCGTGGCTCCCCTGGATGTTTTTGGGGTATAATAGTATATATAGGAAGAAGGTCTAGGTCAGGAGGTCGCCGAGGGGCCCACAAGGTTGGGGGCGCGCCCCACCCCCCTGGGTGCGCCCTCCACCCTTGTGGCCGCCTCGTGACTCTTCTGACTTGCACTCCAAGTCTCCTGGTTGTCTTCGGGTTCAAGAAAAATCATCGCGAAAGTTTTATTCCATTTAGACTTCGTTTGATATTCTTTTTCTGCGAAACTCTAAAACAAGGGGAAAACAGAAACTGGCACTGAGCTCTAGGTTAATAGGTTAGTCCCAAAAATCATATAAAATAGCATATTAATGCGTATAAAACATCCAAAACAGATAATATAATAGCATGGAACAATCAAAAATTATAGATACGTTGGAGACGTATCACTCGATCACTGGTATGCAGCTATGCCGACCTCTAAGGTGGCTCACCAAAAGTGAAATCATTACCGTTGAAAGAATCAGACCAGGGCAACATCTCGGACACACCATCGAGCTTAAGATCTGGCACCCCGCAAGACTAAGACGTCGGAGGATGAAACCATACCTGCCCTCCACGAACCACGAACCCAACACATTATCTGCATCCGCCCCTGGACTACCTCCCAAGCTCCGTGCCGACGGTGGAGCAAACACCGTCACAACAGTGGAGCCCGAGGACACAGGTCCACCACATGGATGACGCTGCCACCACACCATCCTTTCTTGAGCAGACTGATTTCTAAATCCATCCCCAACCATAGGACCGATCGCATCGTCGGGGAAGGATCTGAAGAATCTTTATTCAGTGTCGCCATCACCGCCACCAAGCCAACACGATGAACAGCCTAAAAAACCTAGACTACGAGGGCCTAAAAACGGTCCACACGCGTGGATCCGGAAGCCCCCGTCCGCCGCTGACCGAAGGGGAGCTGCTGGAGGACGGCGCCGAAAGATTGGCCTCTCCTCGTGGCGGCTAGGATTGCAATGCTAGGCAGCGAGGGGAAAGAACCACACAAAGCCACCCTCACAACGAACGTTACCTCTAGTAGTTTTGTCTGTCTCCTAGTATAACTTGCCCACCTTACAATCTTACATATTGTCTTCGGGCTTGTGTTGCAGCTGGCTACTATAGAAATGCAGCACCAGTCAATTCACCCAAAAACTCAAGCTGATGAAGAAAAGTGGGCTATGCATGTATTTTTAAACACTACCCCTCACGTATGGCCCTCCCGGGCCTAAACGTGGACCAAAACTGGGTTGCAATTTTTTATTTTAAAATTGCATCGGTCGGGTCTTGAACTCAAAATATCTTGGTTGCAAGTTTATGCACCTAACCAGTTCGCCCATCGGTCCGAACTAAGGGAGAGGGCTGGACATTATACCCCAACACCCCCTCCCTCACATCTATGCTCCTTTGGAGTTTATGATTTGGGTAGCGGAAGCGGGGGCAGGCCGCAATTATTTATTGTGTTTACTGGGCCTTGAACCCTAAACCTCTTAGTTTTAAATTTATGCACCTCTGATACCATGTAGAACTACAAGCACCAGCCAGTTCACCCATCCTTTACTGAAGTCGGCAAACCTTACTGTGGCTAAGACCCATAGGACTTGTGCAACAGAGTAGCAACCTCGTTGATGAAGAGAATCTTAAATCAAAATGATCAAATATGTAAACACACGAACACAGACCGTCTCCAAAAGATCCACTAAAGACCAGCACCGACCGAATCCCGCAAGATCCGATGGAGATACACCTCCAAACGCCCTCCAATGATACTAGACACACTATGGGACATGTAACAAATGTGGGACACACTATTCCTATCTAGGGACATCGCCGCTGCCACACAGCCCCAATCAAGACGCTGAACCTAACAAGAATAAGAGCGGGCTCTCTCCCGCCAATGGGGTGTCGAGGTCCTCCACACCTTCATGGCCCAAAGGCGATCGAACGTAGGGAGGACCAGCAGCGGTGCCGGCGAGAGTAGAAGAAAACCTAATCATGTGGGTTGGCATTGTAACATATTTTGTTGCCCCAACTTTTTCTTGTCATTTGATCGTTGGCGTTGGCGCTGCTGGCCTCCCTATGAAGGCTACCTCTTCTTGCCATGTCGTCTTCCAATGACTTCCTCGAGCAGATCATGCAGCCTCTCCACTCATATTTGGCGTTGATGTTGATCAAGCTAAATTAAATCTAATTGTTTGATCAATCTAGACAGGTTACATAATTGATGCAGCTCAACACAATATACATCAAAATATGTTTGATGGTATACATTATATTTTTAGGAAAATAGGGGTTGCAAAAATGAAACCACATAACAACACTACATATACGCACAACGGCTAGCCCCCATTACATTTTTCATTAGGCTAGTCATAGTGAGAAATAACTTAGACTAGTAACATGCATGAGGAGTAGTAACATATTTGTGTGTATCATGCAAGCCTTCTTTTATTTAGATGTTGACTCATTTTGTCTAGGGTGCATTATGCTACAATAAAATATTGTGTTATCATAAACATCTCTTTCCTCATGATCTACTTCCAAATAAGCAAATTTATCTTAGGACATAATGTTACTAGCTTAATTGCTCCCACTATGGCCAGCCTTAGTAAAAACCAAGTCTGTGAACTGATAAATATTATCAAAGCTCTTTTACCAGCCCACCATGGGGCAACGTCAAGAACCGCTGAAGGAAAACTCAAACATATTTGCCACACAAAATCGTTGTCGCATTTTCTGGTTCTCCTAGTCGAACACACCAATCTAGCACCACATTTCCAATGACTGAAACACATATCGGCTAGCCCTAGCCCCGGTTACTTTTTTTTGCAAAACTAAGTCTGGGAAGCGATAAATATCAGCGACGTTCTTTTCCTAGCCCAGCATTTGGACAACGTCAGGTGACGCTTTAGCACTAGATAAGAGTGATCCAGTTCATCTGCCAAAGTTGTTGGCGCATTTCCTTGTTGACATTCTAGTCGAACACGCCAATCTCTCGCCACATTTATGCAGTTTGCTCCTTGGCAAATTTCATGCCCTTGGCCTTCACAAACCTAGGTCCATCATCTATAGATTTGCTTCACTGTGTGCATCACGGCCAGATCAAGGACATACAAGCCTGCCTCAACACCCTCTCAAGAATATCCCTTTGCTCAAAGGATTGGTGACATTAGAGCAACTCTAGCAGACCCCGCATCCGGTCGGCCCGCAAAACGCATTTGCAGTTCGTGGAAAACCGTTTTGCGGGCTGACTCAGAAGGCCGCAAATGCAGACGCCCAAACGGACCCGTATAAAAGTATATTCGCGGAATATATTTTTTTACGGATCGGCTTCTACGGGGTCTGCTCGGACACCGCCGTGACAACCCGCAAATAGAAAACGGCCAATTCTCGCATTTGGCATAAGTTTCCACAAATAAATTCAAATTCAAACAACATAACACAGTTTTACGCGCAAATAAAAGCCAAGTTCAGTACGACAAACGCAAAAAAGGGCCCTGCAAAAGTTTACGCCCATGTCCGCATCATCTTGGTCGATCTTCACTCCGTGCCATCGAGTCCATCTTGAAGTTCATCGCCACCACCGAATCCACCTCCGGCGCTTGTTCCAACTCCCGCACCGAAATCATCGACATTGCCACCATATGGAGCAAAGAAAACATCTCCGGAACTGTAGCACGCACCGGCCGACGCAACCATTCTCCTCTTCAAGATTTCTCTCATTGCCATGCCATGCCATGTTTTGGTGAGATCGTCCATGTCATTGCGGTTCATTGACATGATCTTGTTCTCTTCGGCGAGCAATTTCGACATGGCTTTGTTTTCAGCAGCGCGTGCTCTTCTCTCCTCAATGGCAGCTTTGCGCAGCCCCTCTTCCTTGAGCAATTGCCACTTTTCTTGCTTCTCCTTTGCCTTCTTCTTGGCCAACTCTTTCTTGATCTCCAAGAACTTCAACAACATCAACTCGTTTGATTGCACCATGGCATCAATCTTCTCCCTCAAGCTCGATGCTTTTTGCTCTCTCTTCATCTTCTCCTTAGTCTTCTTGTCGCCATCGGGCTTGCGCAAATTTCTTGGGCCATCATCATCCTCATCTTCATCCATGTTTATAAATGAGCCTCTCTTTGGTGGGGATTCTTTGTCGATCACCTTCACTTCTCGCACTTTTGGAGCAACTCCCAACAATGCTCTAGTTTGAAGAATTTGCCTTTCGAAGCTTTCATGTCTTTGTATTTATGTTGGGTAATCTTGTCCTACACAATGTGAACAAAGTGAAATGATGCAATCATTTCCCATGATGCATGCAAATATGATGCAAATATGATGATGAACAACTTGAACAAAGGCAAAACAAACTCACATAGTCGGATTCCACGGTTTCACTTGGAGGTGCATTGCGTACTTGCTCCAAGCAAGCTGCCCAATGGCTGCACATAGGCTCGATCACCTCCCAACGCCCTTGAAGCGACCGAAATGTGTGTGGAGACCTATTGGGGTACTTTTCCATCATGCGAAAGTATTGATCTTCGATCCTTTGCCAATACCTCTTGGCGGTTTGAGAAGTACCCGTGCATGCATCAAGAGACACCGCACTCCAAGCATTGATCAAAACTTGATCTTCCAAGATCGTGTAGTTCTTCGATCTTTGGCTTTTCCCAGTTTTTGTTTGCGATTGCTCATACGCTTCCGCTTCGATCTCCTCCAATTCTTCCTCACAACCATGATCTTCCACGCCGCCCTCCGTCTCATTGTAGTCGAATGCGGAGAACGGGGCTTGATCAATGTCAACGACGTTGGTGTCCAACAAGTTCACAAATTCGGCAGTTGCATTGTTCGAACCACCGCTATAGTGAATGACAACAAGTCACGAGCTATCATAAAATGGCGTAAAGCAAACAAAAAATGCAACTGAGCGGCATCGCATACCTTCCGGCCATTTCGTCAAACACCTCGCTTGCGGTGGGAGCAGCACCGTTGTGTGGCATCGCCGGGGAACCTCTTTCTGCGGCGGAGGGAGTGGATGAAGGAGACGGCTTCTTTGTAGCCGGAATCTTCTTCCGCTTTACACCGGAGACCTTGTTGACCTTCTCCGCCGCCGGCCGGATTATGCAGCGGCATTGGTGCCCGGAGCGCGGACCTTCGCGGCGGGGGCTGCCGGATTCCCGCCCTGCACGACCACGTTGCCCTGCCACTTGCGGGCAGGCACGGCGTTAACTTGGGCGACGGCGGGGCCAACATGGCCGGCAACGAGATCCGCCCGAGGGGAGGGAGCGTGCATGACCTCGATGGTGATGGGGGACAGCCGGGAGTCATCCATGGCGGCGAAGGACGGCCGAGGAAGATGCACCAGAGCGTGCGGTGGCGGGGCAATGATGACGGAGGGTGGGGGAGCGGGAACGGGCGCGCAGAAATGTCTCTCCCGCCAAATCTCGCTGCGGATAGGGGCTGAGCCTGGGTCGTCCTCCTAGCCTGTGAATCTAGAGGTTGGGGAAGATGTTTTGCCGCGCCCCGCAAAAATATTTGCGGGCCGGAACGGGATGCGGAGTCTGATGAAATGGTTTTCTTGCCCCGACCCGCATTTTGACGATTATTTTACGGGCCGAAGCGGGGTGCGGGGTCTGCTAGAGTTGCTTTTAGTTTCTCATTCCTAGACATGCATATGTGTGTTTTTGCCGGAACTGACCATGTTCGACGAATGTAGGAGTGCAAGCGACGCTGTAGGGGGGCGTCAATAGACCGTCCTAATTCCGGCCTGGGTTTTTTTAATATTTCTGGAATTTAAAAATTATACAAAATTCAGAAATGTTCAAAATTTTGAAAATATGCCAAATTTAAAAAAATAACGAATTTGAGAAAAATTTCAGGTATACCAAAAATATGTTCATCGTATATTATAAAAAGTTCACTATATATATTAGAAACATGTTTAATGTGTATTAAAGAATTCAACGTATATTACTCAAAACACTTTTGCCCTGCATTATAGAAAAAACACAAGTCAAAGTACACGGTTAGTGATAAAGTAAAACATTATAGCGCGATTGCATTGCATACAATAAAGCGACAACCATATGGCTCCTGCCAGTTGCCGATAACTCGGTTACAAAACATGATCATCTCATACAATAAAATTTAGCATCATGTCTTGACCATATCACATCACAACATGCCCTGCAAAAACAAGTTAGACGTCCTCTACTTTGTTGTTGCAAGTTTTACGTGGCTGCTACGGGCTTAAGCAAGAACCAATCTTACCTACGCATCAAAACCACAACGATAGTTTGTCAAGTTGGTGTTGTTTTAACCTTCGCAAGGACCGAACGTAGCCACACTCGATTCAACTAAAGTTGGAGAAACTGTCGCCCGCAAGCCACCTATGTGCAAAGCACGTCGGGAGAACCGGTCTCGCGTAAGCGTACGCGTAATGTCGGTCCGGGTCGCTTCGTCCAACAATACCGCCGAACCAAAGTATGACATGCTGGTAAGCAGTATCGCCCACAACTCACTTGTGTTCTACTCATGCATATAACATCAACATATAAAACCTAGGCTCGGATACCACTGTTGGGGAACGTAGTAATTTCAAAAAAATTCCTACGCACACACAAGATCATGGTGATGCATAGCAACAAGAGGGGAGAGTGTTGTCTATGTACCCTCGTAGACCGAAGCGGAAGCGTTGACACAACGTAGAGGAAGTAGTCGTACGTCTTCCCGATCCGACCGATCCAAGCACCGTTACTCCGGCACCTCCGAGTTCTTAGCACACGTTCAGCTCGATGACGCACCCCGAGCTCCGATCCAGCAAAGCTTCGGGGAGGAGTTCCGTCAGCACGACGGCGTGGTGACGATGATGATGTTCTATCGGTGCAGGGCTTTGCCTAAGCACTGCAACGATATGACCGAGGTGGAATATGGTGGAGGGGGGCACCGCACACGGCTAAGGAACGATCACGAAGATCAACTTGTGTGTTCATGGGGTGCCCCTTGCCTCAGTATATAAAGGATGGAGGAGGAGGAGGCCGGCCAAGGCTTGGTGCGGCCAGGATGTGGAGTCCTACTAGGACTCCAAGTCCTAGTAGGAGTCCACCAAGAGGGGAGGAAGGGAGAAGAAAGTGGAGAAGGAAAGGTGGCCGGCCCCCTTTTCCCTAGTCCAATTCGGACCATAGGGGAGGGGGGCGCAGCAGCCCCTTGGCCCTTTCTCCTCTTCCCACTAAAGCCCATCAAGGCCCATTGCTTCTCCCGTAACTACCCGGTACTCCGAAAAATACCCGATCACTCGGAACCTTTCCGGTGTCCGAATATAGTCGTCCAATATATCGATCTTTACATCTCGACCATTTCAAGACTCCTCGTCATGTCCCCGATCTCATCCGGGACTCCGAACTCCTTCGGTACATCAAAACTCATAAACTCATAATATAACTGTCATCGAAACTTTAAGCGTGCGGACCCTACGGTTCGAGAACAATGTAGACATGACCGAGACACGTCTCCGGTCAATAACCAATAGCGGGACCTGGATGCCCATATTGGCTCCTACATATTCTACGAAGATCTTTATCGGTCAAACCGCATAACAACATACGTTGTTCCCTTTGTCATCGGTATGTTACTTGCCCGAGATTCGATCGTCGGTATCCAATACCTAGTTCAATCTCGTTACCGACAAGTCTCTTTACTCGTTCCGTAATACATCATCTCACAACTAACATTTTAGTTGTAATGCTTGCAAGGCTTATGTGATGTGCATTACCGAGAGGGCCCAGACATACCTCTCCGACAATCGGAGTGACAAATCCTAATCTCGAAATACGCCAACCCAACATGTACCTTTGGAGACACCTGTAGAGCTCCTTTATAATCACCCAGTTACGTTGTGACGTTTGGTAGCACACAAAGTGTTCCTCCGGCAAACGGGAGTTGCATAATCTCATAGTCATAGGAACATGTATAAGTCATGAAGAAAGCAATAGCAACATACTAAACGATCGGGTGCTAAGCTAATGGAATGGGTCATGTCAATCAGATCATTCAACTAATGATGTGATCCCGTTAATCAAATAACAACTCTTTGTCCATGGTTAGGAAATATAACCATCTTTGATTAACGAGCTAGTCAAGTAGAGGCATACTGGTGACACTCTGTTTGTCTATGTATTCACACATGTATTATGTTTCCGGTTAATACAATTCTAGCATGAATAATAAACATTTATCATGATATAAGGAAATAAATAATAACTTTATTATTGCCTCTAGGGCATATTTCCTTCAGTCTCCCACTTGCACTAGAGTCAATAATCTAGATCACATCATCATGTGATTAACATCGATAGTTCACATCATCATGTGATTAACACCCATAGTTCACATCGCCATGTGACCAACACCCAAAGGGTTTACTAGATTCAGTAATTTAGTTCACATTGCTATGTGATTAACACCCAAAGAGTACTAAGGTGTGATCATGTTTTGCCTGTGAGAGAATCTTAGTCAACGGGTCTTTCACATTCAGATCTGTTATGTATTTTGCAATTTTCTATGTCTACAATGCTCTGCACGGAGCTACTCTAGCTAATTGCTCCCACTTTCAATATGTATCTAGATCGAGACTTAGAGTCATCCAGATCAGTGTCAAAATTTGCATCGACGTAACCCTTTACGGCGAACCTTTTTGTCACCTCCATAATCGAGAAACGTATCCTTATTTCACTAAGGACAATTCTGACCGCTGTCCAGTGATCTACTCCTAGATCACTATTGTACTCCCTTGCCAAAACAGTGCAGGGTATACAATAGATCTGGTACACAGCATGACATACTTTATAGAACCTATGGCCAAGGCATAGGGAATGACTTTCATTCTCTTTCTATCTTCTGTCGTGGTCGGGCTTTGAGTCTTACTCAACTTCACACCTTGTAATACAGGCAAGAACTCTTTCTTTGACTGCTCCATTTTGAACTACTTCGAAATCTTGTCAAGGTATGTACTCATTGAAAAAACTTATCAAGCGTCTTGATCTATCTTTATAGATCTTGAAGCTCAATATGTAAGCAGCTTCACCGAAGTCTTTCTTTGAAAAACTCCTTTCAAACACTCCTTTATGCTTTACAGAATAATTCTACATTATTTCCGATCAACAATATGTCATTCACATATACTTATCAGAAATGTTGTAGTGCTCCTACTCACTTTCTCGTAAATACAGCCTTCACCGCAAGTCTGTGTAAAACTATATGCTTTGATCAACTCATCAAAGCGTATATTCCAACTCCGAGATGCTTGCACCAGTCCACAGATGGATCGCTGGAGTTTGCACATTTTGTTAGCACCTTTCGGATTGACAAAACCTTCTGGTTGCAATACAACTCTTCTTTAATAAATCCATTAAGGAATGCAGTTTTGTTTATCCATTTGCCAGATTTCATAAAATGCGGCAATTACTAACATGATTCTGACAGACTCAAGCATAGATACGAGTGAGAAACTCTCATCGTAGTCAACACCTTGAACTTGTCGAAAACCTTTTGCGACAATTCTAGCTTTGTAGATAGTAACACTACTATCAGCGTCCGTCTTCCTCTTGAAGATCCATTTATTTTCTATGGCTTGCCGATCATCGGGCAAATCCATCAAAGTCCATACTCTGTTCTCATACATGGATCATATCTCAGATTTCATGGCCTCAAACCATTTCGCGGAATCTGGGCTCATCATCGCTTCCTCATAGTTCGCAAGTTCGTCATGGTCTAGTAACATGACTTCCAGAACAGGATTACCGTACCACTCTGGTGCGGATCTCACTCTGGTTTACCTACGAGATTCAGTAGTAACTTGATCTGAAGTTACATGATCATCATCATTAGCTTCCTCACTAATTGGTGTAGTAGTCACAAGAACAGATTTCTGTGATGAACTACTTTCCAATAAGGGAGAAGGTATAATTACCTTATCAAGTTTTCTACTTTCCTCCCACTAACTTCTTTCGAGAAAAACTCCTTCTCTAGAAAGGATCCATTCTTAGCAACGTATGTCTTGCCTTCGGATCTGTGATAGAAGGTGTACCCAACAGTCTCCTTTGGGTATCCTATGAAGACATATTTCTCCGATTTGGCTTTGAGCTTATCAAGATGAAAACTTTTTTCACATAAGCATCACAACCCAAAACTTTAAGAAACGACAACTTTGGTTTCTTGCCAAACCACAGTTCATAAGGCGTCGTCTCAACGGATTTAGATGGTGCCCTTTTAACGTGAATGCAGCTTTCTTTAATGCATAACCCCAAAACGATAGTGCTAGATCGGTAAGAGACATCATAGATTGCACTGTATCCAATAAAGTACGGTTATGACGTTTGGACACACCATTATGCTGTGGTGTTCCATGTGGCATGAGTTTGTGAAACTATTCCACATTGTTTTAACTGAATACCAAACTCGTAACTCAAATATTTGTCTCCGTGATCAGATCGTAGAAAATTTATTTTCTTGTCACGATGATTTTCCACTTCACTCTGAAATTCTTTGAACCTTTCAAATGTTTCAGACTTATGTTTCATCAAGTAGATATACCCATATCTGCTCAAATCATCTGTGAAGTTCAGAAAATAATGATGCCTGTCGCGAGTCTCAATATTCATCGGACCACATACATCAGTATGTATGATTTCCAACAAATTTGTTGCTCGCTCCATTGTTCTGAAGAACGGAGTCTTAGTCATCTTGCCCATGAGGCATGGTTCGCAAGCATCAACTGATTCATAATCAAGTGATTCCAAAAGCCCATCAGCATGGAGTTTCTTCATGCGCTTTACACCAATATGACCTAAACAGCAGTGCCACAAATAATTTGCACTATCATTATTAATTTTGCATCTTTTGGTTTCAATATTATGATTATGTGTATTACTACGATCGAGATCCAACGAACTATTTTCATTGGGTGTGTAACCATATAAGGTTTTTATTCATGTAAACAGAACAACAATTTATTCTCTTACTTAAATGAATAACCGTATTACAATAAACATGATCAAATCATATTCATGCTCAACGCAAACACCAAATAACACTTATTCAGGTTCAACACTAATCCCAAAAGTATAGGAAGTGTGCGATGATGATCATATCAATCTTGGAACCACTTCCAACACACATTGTCACTTCACCCTTAACTAGTCTCTGTTTATTCTGCAACTCCCGTTTCGAGTTACTAATCTTAGCAACTGAACTAGTATCAAATACTGAGGGGTTGCTATAAACACTAGTAAAGTACACATCAATAACATGTATATCAAATATACTTATGTTTACTTTGCCATCCTTCTTATCTGCCAATCACTTGGGGTAGTTCCGCTTCCAGTGATCAGTCCCTTTGTAGTAGAAACACTTAGTCTCAGGCTTAGGACTAGACTTGGGCTTCTTCACTTGAGCAGCAACTTGCTTGCTGTTCTTCTTGAAGTCCCCCTTCTTCCCTCTGCCCTTTCTTGAAACTAGTGGTCTTCAACACTTGATGTTTTCCTTGATTTCTACCTTCGTCAATTTTCGCATTACGAAGAGCTTGGGAATCGTTTCCGTTATCCCTTGCATATCATAGTTCATCACGAAGTTCTACTAACTTGGTGATGGTGACTAGAGAATTCTGTCAATCACTATCTTATCTGGAAGATTAACTCCCACTTGATTCAAGCGATTGTAGTACTCAGACAATCTGGGCACATGCTCACTAGTTGAGCGATTCTCCTCCATCTTTTAGCTATAGAACTTGTTGGAGACTTCATATCTCTCAACTCGGGTATTTGCTTGAAATATTAACTTCAACTCCTGGAGCATCTCATATGGTCCATGACGTTCAAAACGTCTTTGAAGTCCCGATTCTAAGCCGTTAAGCATGGTGCACTAAACTATCAAGTAGTCATCATATTGAGCTAGCCAAACGTTCATAACGTCTGCATCTGCTCCTGCAATAGGTCTGTCACCTAGCGGTGCATCAAGGACATAATTCTTCTATGCAGCAATGAGGATAAACCTCAGATCACGGATCCAATCCGCATCATTGCTACTAACATCTTTCAATACAATTTTCTCTAGGAACATATCAAAATAAACATATGAAAGCAACAACGCGAGCTATTGATCTACAACATAGATATGCTAATACTACCAGGACTAAGTTCATGATAAATTAAAGTTCAATTAATCATATTACTTAAGAACTCCCACTTAGATAGACATCCCTCTAATCCTCTAAGTGATTACGTGATCCAAATCAACTAAACCATGTCCGATCATCACGTGAGATGGAGTAGTTTCATTGGTGAACATCACTATGTTGATCATATCTACTATATGATTCACGCTCGACCTTTCGGTCTCCGTGTTCCGAGGCCATATCTGCATATGCTTGGCTCGTCAAGTATAACCTGAGTATTCCGCGTGTGCAACTGTTTTGCACCCATTGTATTTGAACGTAGAGCCTATCACACCCGATCATCACGTGGTGTCTCAGCACGAAGAACTTTCGCAACGGTGCATACTCAGGGAGAACACTTCTTGATAATTAGTGAGAGATCATCTTATAATGCTACCGTCAATCAAAGCAAGATAAGATGCATAAAAGATAAACATCACATGCAATCAATATAAGTGATATGATATGGCCATCATCATCTTGTGCTTGTGATCTCCATCTTCGAAGCACCGTCGTGATCACCATCGTCACCGGCGCGACACCTTGATCTCCATCGTAGCATCGTTGTCGTCTCGCCAATCTTATGCTTCCACGACTATCGCTACCGTTTAGTGATAAAGTCAAGCATTACAGCGCGATTGCATTGCATACAATAATGCGACAACCATATGGCTCCTGCCAGTTGCCGATAACTCGGTTACAAAACATGATCATCTCATACAATAAAATTTAGCATCATGTCTTGACCATATCACATCACAACATGCCCTGCAAAAACAAGTTAGACGTCCTCTACTTTGTTGTTGCAAGTTTTACGTGGCTGCTACGGGCTTAAGCAAGAACCAATCTTACCTACGCATCAAAACCACAACGATAGTTTGTCAAGTTGGTGCTGTTTTAACCTTCGCAAGGACCGGGCGTAGCCACACTTGGTTCAACTAAAGTTGGAGAAACTGTCGCCCGCAAGCCACCTATGTGCAAAGCACGTCGGGAGAACCGGTCTCGCGTAAGCGTACGTGTAATGTCGGTCCGGGTCGCTTCGTCCAACAATACCGCCGAACCAAAGTATGACATGCTGGTAAGCAATATCGCCCACAACTCACTTGTGTTCTACTCGTGCATATAACATCAACATATAAAACCTAGGCTCGGATACCACTGTTGGGGAACGTAGTAATTTCAAAAAATTTCCTACGCACACACAAAATCATGGTGATGCATAGCAACGAGAGGGGAGAGTGTTGTCTACGTACCCTCGTAGACCAAAGCGGAAGCGTTGACACAACGTAGAGGAAGTAGTCGTACGTCTTCCCGATCCGACCGATCCAAGCACCGTTACTCCGGCACCTCCGAGTTCTTAGCACACGTTCAGCTCGATGACGCACCCCGAGCTCCGATCCAGCAAAGCTTCGGGGAGGAGTTCCGTCAGTACGACGACGTGGTGACGATGATGATGTTCTACCGGCGCAGGGCTTAGCCTAAGCACTGCAACGATATGACCGAGGTGGAATATGGTGGAGGAGGGCACCGCACACGGCTAAGGAACGATCACGAAGATCAACTTGTGTGTTCATGGGGTGCCCCTTGCCTCAGTATATAAAGGATGGAGAAGGAGGAGGCCGGCCAAGGCTTGGTGCGGCCAGGATGTGGAGTCCTACTAGGACTCCAAGTCCTAGTAGGAGTCCACCAAGAGGGGAGGAAGGGAGAAGGAAGTGGAGGAGAAGGAAAGGTGGCCGGCCCCCTTTTCCCTAGTCCAATTCGGACCAGAGGGGAGGGGGGGCGCAGCAGCCCCTTGGCCCTTTCTCCTCTTCCCACTAAAGCCCATCAAGGCCCATTGCTTCTCCCGTAACTACCCGGTACTCCGAAAAATACCCGAATCACTCGGAACCTTTCCGGTGTCCGAATATAGTCGTCCAATATATTGATCTTTACGTCTCGACCATTTCGAGACTCCTCGTCATGTCCCCGATCTCATCCGGGACTCCGAACTCCTTCGGTACATCAAAACTCATAAACTCATAATATAACTGTCATCGAAACTTTAAGCGTGCGGACCCTACGGTTCAAGAACAATGTAGACATGACCGAGACACGTCTCCGGTCAATAACCAAAGCGGGACCTGGATGCCCATATTGGCTCCTACATATTCTACGAAGATCTTTATCGGTCAGACCGCATAACAACATACGTTGTTCCCTTTGTCATTGGTATGTTACTTGCCCGAGATTCGATCGTCGGTATCAAATACCTAGTTCAATCTCGTTACCGACAAGTCTCTTTACTCGTTCCGTAATACATCATCTCACAACTAACATTTTAGTTGTAATGCTTGCAAGGCTTATGTGATGTGCAGTACCGAGAGGGCCCAGAGATACCTCTCCGACAATCAGAGTGACAAATCCTAATCTCGAAATACGCCAACCCAACATGTACCTTTGGAGACACCTATAGAGCTCCTTTATAATCACCCAGTTACGTTGTGACGTTTGGTAGCACACAAAGTGTTCCTCCGGCAAATGGGAGTTGCATAATTTTATAGTCATAGGAACATGTATAAGTCATGAAGAAAGCAATAGCAACATACTAAACGATCGGGTGCTAAGCTAATGGAATGGGTCATGTCAACCAGATCATTCAACTAATGATGTGATCCCGTTAATCAAATAACAACTCTTTGTCCATGGTTAGGAAACATAACCATCTTTGATTAACGAGCTAGTCAAGTAGAGGCATACTAGTGACACACTTTGTTTGTCTATGTATTCACACATGTATTATGTTTTCGGTTAATACAATTCTAGTATGAATAATAAACATTTATCATGATATAAGAAAATAAATAATAACTTTATTATTGCCTCTAGGGCATATTTCCTTCATCAGCTTCATGACAAAGCCCTCAAGAAGGGAAACAACACCTCCATATCTGGATCTGGATCTGTGTCACCGCGAGGCACCCAAGATAACCGTGACGATTACAAGCCTCCAGATCCAGATTTATGTGTTGCCACTGCCAACAGTAAAGATCAAATGTGAGCTTCCATCCGCTACACCCCTCGTTGTCCAAATGACCAAGAGATATAGCCAACCATGTATATTGCCATCCGAGGCCGCCCTGGCATGACATCACCAACCTTCCACATGACAGCGCATCAACCACGGTAGGAAGAATGGAAGGCGCTCTCACTCCTAGCATGGCATCAACCGTCGGGTCTGGATCAACGTCTGCACCGTGGGAGGCGCCCATGCATGCGTTTCCAACCAGTTCTGGTGGACTCTGGGGAAACACAACCCGCAGTGGCTGCCGCCGGCCGCTGCCGAGCAAACCCCTAGCCCTCTGGCCTTCGCCTAGGCGAGCCCACGCGCCGCCACATCTGTGTCCATCAGCATCGATCCGTCCAACGTATAGCAGCGCCATGGGAGCTCAACTCGGACCGACGCCACCAACGAGCTGAAGGCAAGGAGAGCACAACACGATGGTTTGCACCAACGCAGGCAAGTCGCCCCCCGTACATGCGTGCCACCAGACTATCTACTGCAACAAGGTTTGCTCGGCTCCGATGAAGGAAGGGCGAAGACGACGGCGCGCCTTCAGCTCGCTTAAGTGCTAGTAGTCGTCGCTAGGTGGTTTACGGACCTAGATGTATTTCTTTACTTTCAGTGTTCTTTGTACTACCTTGATAGTTGATGATAAATCAAAAGTTATCTTAAGAAAAAAGATTTTTGATAAGTTTTTTGCCCAAAGCACTAAGAACTAGCGTTGTGACAAAAAATGGCAGTGGGACCCACTGTAAGTGATGACATGGCAACCGAAGCTCGCACGGTTTGTCTCTACCGTTAGGCTGATGCGTGGCCCACCCATCAGCATCCATATTCCCCATTCTTTCTTTCTTAGAGCAAGATCCGGTAAAATCCGGTACTTCAAAATCGTTTCAGGGCTCCTCCTAAAACAATTTTGCGGGCACGCGAAGGTCTGCAAAACAGATCAAATATAATTTGTACCGTAAATGCCCCGGCGAGGAAGGCGACGGAACGTGGCTCCGACTAGCAGCAACCCGTGCGCCAGTACGCCCGTCGCAGAGCATGTACGCAGGCGGCAAATGACATTACCACGCCCACCTCGGCTCGTCAGGTTTTGCGAAGGTAACAACGTACAAGCCACGGATTTTCATTTTCCATCATGATGTTTGATTGATGCTTGCATGTTGGTTAATCTCGATTGTTCCCTGTGAGTCTCTGGAATAGATTTGCAGGAGAGGAGCAGTGTGTGCGAGGTGGCTGGATCAGAAGCTCAGGAGCTAGAGGAGTCCGTGGTCAAGACTCAAGAGGCACTTATAACTGCTTATGCTTCTTTCGTACCCTTTCTGAATTCACTTCCTGTTTTGCCAAGATTCAGACCGAATTCGGGCTTCAGAGACCCCTGTTTCGTTACTCATGAAACAAGATATCTGGAGCCAAAAATACCTTTGTGCAAGATTCAGACTGCGGACCTGGATCATTAGATAGAAGTTGCTTTTCCGGTTAAGGACCTAAAATACTTTTGTGCAGGAGTCTAGCTACATGTGGCATCGTTTGCATTTTCAGAGAAACAAAATTCAGTGCCTTTTCCGGCAGGGAGGGATATAATTTGATCATGATTGATGAGTGAGTTCATGGATGAAGTCATGATGTCATTCACTGATCAATCAGCTGTGCTGCAGATGCTATTTATGCTCAAGAACATCTCCGTCAGTCAGTAATCAGTATCAAGATGTACTTGTGTTTTCTCTGGTCTCCAGCAGAGGTCTGCCTTGCTAGGCTGGGTGTTTGCTTCTGCTAATCCAGCTTAATTTCCTACGAACCTCTGCGTTGCGCCACAGCACGGGAAGCCTCCCGCTCCTGGTCCCCTCGACCATGTCGCGTCGGTGGAGCTCCGCGGAACAACAGAACAGGCACCTGCGCATGGGATGCCTTGTGTCGAGGCCGCTCTCGCGCCGGCAAGTTACAGTTCGTGGGGCACGCGCACTGCTGCTGCTGCTGCGTACGTACGACGCGCAGGTCGCCGGTGTCACCTGCGAATGGAGCTGGAGCGTGTGGTGGTGCGCGGAGAGAAGTGTCCGGTCATATATATCACCACCGGCGTCCGCCTTCCCAACTCCCTCAGAACCCCCTCCCGGCGATGAGACCCAGCGCAAGATGCTTCGAAGGCTCTCGGGCCTGCGCTCGGGTGAATGAAGAGGGGCACCAATCCTGAGACCATTACGCTCGTGGGCATTTTCTTTCTTTCTTTTTTCCTTCAATGTGAAATAATAGACCCAACTGTAACGGCTGTCTCGTCACCTCGTCCCAGTGTCGTTTCTTTTTTGGCAAAACACGCTCGATCGAGCTTTTAGGGTTTTCAGCAAATAAAACTCATTGATAATCGATGGTATTTTGCAAATTGTCACTGAAATTGTGGTTTTTACTCCCTCTGTCTAGGTGTGTAAGTCATTTTGGGTTGCGCACCGCGACCAAGGTGGAGGGAAAAACGAGAGAACCTAATGTTTTTTTTGCTAATTAATAATATTGCATGCAATGAACTAACCACTGCATGTCGTGTTTGATAGTCTCAAGTCATTTAAAGCGTGCATGGCCCACATCTTTTATTGGTTGATATGTCACGAAACAAGAAACGAGATGGGAACCCTGTTCAAGAAAATTCATCCGATTAGTCAGTTAACTTGCCGATTAATCCCTACTTATAGGGTCCCCGAGTAGCCGATTACCCGATAAATCGTTCGATTAATTGGTTAAATGGCCGATTAGCCTATTAATCCCCTACTCACCAGCCGACCGAGCAGCTACCAGTTAACGATTTCCTCAACAATAGATGGGAGTTAATGTACCGCGCCTAAGTGTTTTAGGATTATTTAATTTGCGTAAGATGACTTACACACCTAGACGGAGGGAGTAGAAGATGTGCGCAATTGTGATGTCTTTGACATTTTACTCCAGTGGCCAAGGGGCTGAGTAGTTTCTTTTTTTTAATTCCCTGAGGAAGGGGGGAGTCCTACGGTCCGCACGCTCTCTGGTCGGTGGAAGTTATAGATGGAAATACAGTAAAATGCATCACTTTAATGCTTCAACGTTACAAGCTGCTGTGTCCAAAACAAAACAAAAAACGTTACAAGCTGCTGAGCTTTGCTAAAAATGAAAAGCACTATACAAATCTCGCTATCGTGGTAGCCATTATGTGGGTTCACGGGGCCCTCTGACCATGTTTGATATGAGAACGGCATACACGATCAGAGACATGCAAGGACTCTGCTTATATGGGTGCTTGCATATGTGTTTAACCCTTTTCAAAGGTCAAATTGTGCATGCAAACATACTGGTTGCCTTGAATCAACTGTGCCTCTCTATGTCCAGGCTGCGGAGATGTATGACCATCTCCATAGCTTCAGCGTAGGAGTGGCATTTGGGGGTAGGGGTAGAGACGTGCAAGGAAACAGCTCTGCCTCTTATGTCCAGTGGCTGATCTAGGATTTGGAACTAGGGTGGTCCTTCTAAAAAAAATGACAACAAATATGAGCTATGAACGATCTAGGTAATTACCATACCATATAGGAATACCTGCAAAAATTACCATATAGGAATACATAAATTTGGTCATAAAAACATCCAGCATAGCCTTCTTCCTATCTTCATAGCATGTTTGTGAAAAATATAAGAAGTGTCTCCGGTACTCTTCATTCTTCAATAATTTTGCTATAAGAATTTTTCTATCAACCATAATGACATAAATGAACAGAAACGATGTGCAAAATTATATGTGTTTGTCAGTTCATGTACTGGATAATTGAACAAAAAGCAAAGGGAAAACCCTAGATAAAAAATTGGGGAAGGGGCAATTGGCTAGCTGCTTCCTCAAATCAAGTAGTGCAGGAGTGCAGACTGGCTGCTGACCTCTGGCGCTGGCTTGCAAGGGCGCCGTCCGGTGTGCGGGGGCAGGGCACGGCAGGGTCACATGCTCTCAGCCTGCAGGGTTGGCCAAATGGAGCCTGGGTGCGTGTGTTGTTGTTGTTGGGTCAAAGATGTTGGACTACTTTTCTTCTTTGGCCCATCTCTAGTGTATTCTCTATATGCTATATAGGCAGATCCGAAATTCCTGGGTGGGCCGCGATCCACCCTGGACACCCTGTAACGCCGCCCCTGGTGTGCACTAGAACATCATCCACATCATATTCAACAACTAGCTCATGGCCGGGAGAAGCTTTTATTTTTACAAGGAGGCACATGGGAACTAATTTTCCCACGGTGTAAAGAAATTTGATGGTGATGGATCGCTTCTACATTTTCCCTAATGCCACTCATTCCAAGTATATGCTTCTTGCAATAGTGGCAAGATTGGGTATTTTGGCTTAGGCATGGAGACTCAGACTCACATGCCAGGCTAGTGTCATCGAAGAGTATGAAAGAAGAATGGATAAGTTGGAAGTGAACCTTGTAATAGGTTTGAAAAGGAAAGTTTTCATTTCTAAAAAAAGCAAATGACAAATCTGGTTCGATGGCTCTTCTCCACTATTCAATAAAGATACTTGGCTGGATGGCGAAGCTGTGTTTGCTCTCCCAAATCGAGTATGGTTGTTTATAAGAGTGTGAAACTGTGAGTGAGCAGATACCATAACTCCATAAGTTACCTCCAACTACAAATATCATAAATTAGTTAACATGGGTTGGTCCACGAAATAAGGCACATGGAAGTTATGTCGTAACATGCATTGCACTCGGGCATGAATGTTCAAATCAGAACCATAATTAGCATCGTGTCCAGGTTTGACTTTGCATTGTGGAACTTCACTCTCTGTTAGGCACGTCATTGTCACTAGTTAGAAGTGTATGAAACAAAGCTAGATGGGGGCATGAATTAGCAATGCAACTGAGTTGGTAGCGAAAATAAAATAGAGATGTGTTCGTTAATATGGTGGAATGAAAACCTTACATCATACAAACTGCAAATACTAATTACTCTTGACTAACATTGGCGGCTCCGTTGGCTCTTTAGTTACAAACTTTATAAATGATTTATTTTTTAAAGATTGTCACTGTTAGTGTGGCAAACTGGCACCTAACTGCAAGGAGTCCTTGTATTGATAAGAGCATAAGATGAAATATGGCATATATCGCACTTAGTGCTATAAGATGTGTCTAAACAATAGGTATGACGGCATCCCTTGCATATCAAAAGTGTAGGGTCATGAAATCTCAACTTAAAACCAGCTAGAAAAACAACACCTATAATCCTTATGATGTGGATGTATTCCATAGCCGCATTCGCATCCACCTCTTCGTCATTGCTGGGGGCATCACCGAACAATTAGAATTATGGCAATTAGTTTGTCTTGAGTTGGATATATTGGTGTTGGTGCCTTTTACTTATTGTCTCGGTGTAAACAAAGGTCGATTACATCCTTTTGCCCACCGTGCTGGTTTCTTTCTTCATTCTTCACCAATCACCGGTCCTTCTTAGTTATAATAGAGAACCAAACAAGAGGAAAATACACCGACAGCAATTCAGAACTTTGGGGATGCAAAGGAACACAGAGGTTCTTTTTATTTCCTAAAGTACAGGCAATGGAGAGTGGTTAAACATGTTAATATGGTCACCAGTTGGCCACAAGAAAATCTATGTGAGGTGGAAACACCGGGAAGCGGAGTTGGACACGACGGGACAGGGATGGAGATGTTGGGTGGTGCAGGCAGTTTCTGCGGAGGCGACATGGAGAAGACCTCGCTCATCCCCAATGCAATTCAATGTAGGAGAAGACCTACTCGAGCTCGAGCTCTGCGCCTGCTGCTCCATCGCTGACCTCGCCCTCCTCATGACTGTTGACCGGTGCTTCTAAGGGGAGAGGCGTCAGGTGTGCGTGTGGTGCGGCTCGGGTGCGGTCGCATGCGGTGTGTGTGGGCCGCGCGGGCAGGTGTAGCCGCTTCGGCTCGCTTCGGTGCAAATAAACCAAGAGAAGAAGAAAAATAAAGGAAAAATAAACATATGTGAAATGCACAATCAGCATAGAAACAGGGAAAATTAAATGGGGTAATTTGTGGCACAAGTTTGATTAAATTGGGTAAAAAAATATAAAAACTGCTAAAGAGTTAAATGTTGTCACAAACGTGAAGCTGGAGGTAAAAAATGAAATTCACTCAAAAGAGAATGTTCTGTTTACAGAATCTTACTTGCATATGAACTATGTGAGTAGGCATGGATAAGTCAAGTCCGAGCTAGAGATGACATTAAAAGAGCAAATTCCCTACAAAAACATTAAAAGAGTGAGAATGGGTTGGTCGATATTAAAAATTAACTCCATGAGGGTTAATCCATGACTCTTATTTTTACTTTTGAAAAGGAGGATAAGTCCTTCCTCTGCATCGGACGATGCACACAACTATATATTATTCATTATTAAAAATCCAGCAGTCGAACAAATTCAACCCAGAAATAAAGACCCCAAGGCTCCATGCCTCACAACTGCAACTCCAGCAGATAACCAATAACCCTATGGTAAAATACTGAAACAAAACGAGAAATATACAGCTCCTAAGCAAGGCCCTTAAGAAGAAATCGACGCATGTGCACCGATGATGAAGAGTCCAACCCTAGGTTGGTCTCGAAATTTCCATCCCCAGTGGCAAGGTTCAAGCCACCACCTTTAGCAAGGAAATGTTTTTTTGTCAATTATTTATCAATAAAGTATTTTTTTCACGAATACGCAAAGCTTGCGTATCTTTCATTGATAGAAGGAGTTGAAATGAGAATACAGAGGGGGTACATCGCATGGCACAACCAAGGATGGTGTGAACATGGTGCCCGCAGCAGAGAGAAGTGGGATGCTTAGCCTAAGCAAGAGCTACAACACAGCGCTAAACTATCCAAACCAACATAAACAGCCCAAACTAAGACAATGCCCAACACTCAGAATCTAGTACCAGACACGGCATAAGCAAGCAAGACAACGCCTTCATGAAGGGGAACGCCGCCGTGATGCCGCCGTCGTTCGATCCAAGGAACTGGATCTAGGGTTTCCCCCGCGCTCGAAGAGGGGTTCAAAGAATAAGCCGTGGCAGCGCCTCCAGGAAGGGTACGGCACCCGCAGGTGTCGCTGCTGCTAGCATCAAGCAGGGATTTCGCCCTGGCCAATGTTCGAATAATCCCAAAGCCGTCGGGACGAGATCCGAAGACAGGAACATGTCATAAGCTGGAGCCGCCATCGCCGGAATGGGAGCTTAGCCACCGGAAGCGCAGGCATTGGACCTGGCGGGGGTGGGGCGAGGCAAGGGGTGGCGGTCAAGGTCGGAGAGGCGACGACATGATGAAGAGGAACCAACACACGGGATGCGACGGCAACCAGCATGTCGACGAGCCAGGATCCGGAGAACGCAGACCTGGATCGATGAAGCCGGAGCCGCCAAACCACCGGCGGACCCAGGAAGCCGGAAAGAGCGCAGCTTCCAGAGAGCCGGGGCCAAAACCGCTATGGGAGGAACTCCGGCGAGCTGGACCCTGGAAAACGCAGGTTCGAAGCCAACCGAGACCGCAGCGGTAAGGGCGAATTCCACCGTGTGCAGGCTGCCGCGTCGAAGACAAGAAGAACCACACACCCCAAGCAAAACGGATGCAGCCCCGTGTGGATCCAGAACGGGGCCACCTGCAGCACCAACGACGAAGAACCCAGCAGCGGTAGGCGCACCGCACATGGCCATGGCTGGCCCGTGTGCACGCGCCGAAGAAGAGGGCGCCCACGCACGGCTACGCATGGCCAGCGCACCACGCACGCACCCGCGGAATGCCTCCGCCGCGGCCCCCAGGCCAGATCTGTCGAGCCTGCGCTTGTAGCCGGGAAGAGAACGCCGCCAGAGGCCAGATCCGTCGAGCATGCGCTAGCAGCTGGGGAGAGGACGCCGTCGGGGAGGCGCCGCCACGCGAAGAGGAGACCGCCACGGGACGCGCCCCGCCGACTGGAGGCCTGGCCTTGCCTGACGATGCTGCAGAAGGCAGGAACGCCCCGCCGCCGCCCTCCTTGGACACGCACGGACTTCGCCGGCGTCCCCTCTGGCGGCGGCGAAGCTCACGGGTGTGGATCTAGGGTGCGGCCGGCGGCGCGACTAGGGTTCCCCCCGAGTCGCCAGGGAGGCGGCGCGGGGGGGGGGTCTTAACAAGGGTTCTTATCAAATCCACGACCTTTAGCAAGGAAATGCTTTTTTGTCAATTATTTATCAAGAAAGGAACAAGGGTTCTTATCAAATCGACCATAAAATTAGAAAGAAGCACAAAGTGAGCAGGCTCGCGTTGACATAGTCTGATAAGAGATTTAGTGTTTCCACCGGAGTGCGCATGGTTGTCATTGAAGCCGCATCTACTATCATCACTTGTCCGGCTACCGACACCTCGCTAGCCGGATACCACAGATAGAGATACTGAAAGACAAAGCCGTCTCATACCACCTAGCCTCCGGTCACTTTCGCGCCACCTTCAATCCAACAACAACAGGCAAAATAGTGCATCACCTGCCAGCAGCAGACACGACTTGACATCTCCGCATGAGACGTGGTGCATATCACTCCTTAGCGACTTCACCTGCCGGTGACCGGCATGACTCGGCGCCTTTGAAAAGGACGTCGGTGTCACCTGCCGAACCGTGTCGAACTCGATTTGTTGATAGAGGGTCTGTCCCATATTTCACCAGACTCGAAAAGGTCATCACCACCTCGAGATCGAGCCTTCATGTCGTCCATACGAACACGTACACCACCGTCATCGAAGAACCAGGACCGCCGCCCCAAATGTCAACCTCCTCCGCCACTGAGATGGACGAATCCACACCGCCGCCGCCGCCCGGGTCGCCGCAGTGAGACCGCCACTGAAGACGTCGATAAATCTGGACCATCACGCCTGGCCCCAGGTAGTGGCACTGACCGACCAGTGCACATGCGGACATATCTCCCTGGGTGCTACTTCATGACCTCCCCCATTGCGACTAGTCAAGTACCACGTCCTCCCTAGCCACTAGCCGAGTCAAACATCCACAGCATCATGGGCCTCTCCCCCTATTTAATTAGAGCACAACATACACGATCAGAGACATGGAAACGCTCTGTTTACAGGGATGTCAGTGCACGATCAGCCGTGCATCACTACATCCAGGTTGTGGAGACGCACGACCACATCCATAGCTTCAGCGTAGGCGGGGCGATGGGAGTGGTAACGTGGGCAGTGGTCTGATCCTCTGATCGATCGGGAAAATCAAGGGCAAAGGCTAGTGTGCCCAGTCCCATTGTCGAGTTTTACAGGTTGCATTGCGTTGGCTTGTTGGATTTTAGACTATTTTTCAACAACAAAAAAAGGTGTAAGAGCAAATCTAACGGGACGACCCAAACAGACGATGATTTTGTCCGTTTTTTATCCGTTTGGGTAGACCCGGCGGACACAAACATCCGCTATCGCGTTTGGGTTGGCGTGAGCGCTCAATGCTGGCCTGACCCATTTTTATCGGCGCGGAAAATAAAAAAAAGTTTGAGCATTTTAAAAATAAAACAAGCATTAATTAAACATAAAAGCCGGTCTTCCGGCCACGAAGGCCGGTGATAGTCCACGTTACATTAATTAAACATAAAAAAACTAAAAACTAGATGACGACGCGTTGCCCTAGGCGTCCTCGTCCTCGTCGGCGTCTGCGTCTGCGTCAGGGCTGGTGAGGCCGATTAGCGTCGACGCAGGGCCGGCCCTGGGGAACGCCGTGTTCCAGAGGGCGGCGATGTCGGGTTGTGCCGCCACGGGCTGCGCCGCCGCTGCCTGGGCCTGGCGCGCCTCCTCCTTGGCCTCGCGCTCAAGCAACTGGAGGCGCTCACCTCCCGGCGCTCCTCAGCCAGCTGAACGCTGCGCCAGTGGTTGAGGTAGGCCGACTCCTGTTCCTCCGTCGCCCCGAGCCAGATCGGCAAAGAGCTGATCCACTCACGCACTACTCCGGTCCACAAGTAGCGCTCGAGGGGGGCGGCTCCTTCGGCTCGGCTTTGGGCGGGGACGGCGGGGTCACTGGCAGCGCGACACAGTCGCCTGCCGTGGAGAGGGCCATGGCCTCCGCATGTCAGATTGGAATGCTGCCTCCTCCGCCTCCCTCTAGGGATGGCAACGGGGGACCATACCAGCCAAACCCGTGGGGATTTCATCTATTAGGGGGTGGGGATGGGCAAAAAACATCCCCATCAGGATATTTACCAAACTATTGTATTCCCCATAGGGTACGACGGGGATGGGGGCGCTATCCTATTCCCCAGACCCAATACCCATCGGGGACCCAGTTAGTAACTGTGATACTGTGGTCAACCTTAAAATATTCACAAACAAACTTGCGAAAACAAAAGAAAGCTCTGAAAAAACCTTAAATCTATCTCACATCCTCACCTCAGCTGCCACCATGACTAAGAAGTCAATACGGCCTAGATAGGCATTAGCAGGACAAGGTCAACACCATGTATGTATGTTGATTATAGGGTGTCATATTATGTATATGAGTATTTGTTTATGAGGAATGGGACCCTAATGGGGCCCCGTTCCCCAGTGGGGTATGGGTATGAGGAAATTTCATCCCCAGTCATGTAAACAGGAATGGAGATGGGATGATAGGGAATAGATGGGAATGGGGATGTTGTAGGTATCCCCATAGGGGATTGTCCCCATTGCCATCCCTACCTCCCTCCACCGTCCTCCTCCTCGCTCTCCTTAATGGCCGCCTAGTAGGCGGCCTCAGCCTCCTGGTCCTCGTCGCGGACGAACGAGCAGGGGTGGCGGCAGGCTGCGGTCGACGCCGCGGTCGCCGCGTCGCCTCGCCTCCTCGTGCTCGAAGGTAAACTAACGAGCCCAGTTCGGCGAGTCGAAGGCGTAGTACGAGTCGGCGCGCTGCTCCGGCGTAAGCAACGTCCGCCGGCGCCGCACCTCCTCCGCATGGGCCCTCGTCGACCGCGGCGCGGCCGGCACTGGGATCCTCTCCGGATCCAAATGCCAGTCATGCGGCAGCGTGGTGTCGGGGTACGGCAGAGGCATGCGGTGCTGCCAGTGCCACTCCGCCTGGTGCACCGGCATATTGATGCGCTGCCTCTGTCGGGGAACGCGCGGCAGCGCGGGGAGTGCGGGGAGGGAGGGGTGGCAGGGTTGGCCAGATGGGGATGGGGACGACTGGAAGTTGATGAGGACGGCCCCGCCGCACGGCCAGCTTAAAAAAGGACGACCGCCGTCGCTAACGCGTGGGTCCGTGGTCATAAATTAAGCTCACCGCGTGGGTGTAATGCCCTCGATGCGGCTATATCTCCTATGTGTCAAAGCACGACTTAGAGGCATAACCGCATTGAAAGCAATGTCGCAAGTAAGGCAATCTTCACAACATCCCATGTAATATAGATAATAAAAGGGGAAGGTACATAGTTGGCTTACACTCGCCACATCAAACAAAGTACATAAATAGCATTACATCATCCAATCACTCATGGCCCGACTACGGTGCCAAAATTAAAAGACCAACCCAACATGCGACACGGTCCCGATCGCCCCAACTGGGCACCACTATTGATCATCAGGGAAAGACGCGTGAGTCCTCGTCGAACTCCCACTTGAGCTCAAGCGCGTCATCTGGAGCGGAGTCGTCTGGCCCTGCATCTGGTTTGGAAGTAATCTGTGAGCCACAGGGACTCAGCAATCTCGCACCCTCGCGATCAAGACTATTTAAGCTTATAGGTAAGGCAAGGTAATATGTGGAACTGCAGCAAGCGACTAGCATATATGGTGGCTAACCTATTCGCAAATGAGAGCGAGAAGAGAAGGCGATGCACGATCGAATAACTAGAGAACAACCTGCGACAAGCATTACTCCAACACCGTGTTCACTTCCCGGACTCCGCCGAGAAGAAACCATCACGGTAACTCACACCGTTGATTCATTTTAATTAAGTTAAGGTTCAAGTTATCTACAACCGGACATTAAGAAATTCACATCTGCCCATAACCGCAGGCACGGCTTTTGAAAGTTCAAATACCTGCAGGGGGTCCCAACTTAGCCCATGACAAGCTCTCACGGTCAACGAAGGATATACCTTCTCCCGAGACATTCCGATCAGACTCGGTATCCCGGTTCTACAAGACACTTCGACAAGTTAAAACAAATCCAGCAACACCGCCCGAATGTGCCGACAAATCCCGATAGGAGCTGCACATATCTCGTTCTCAGGGCACACTCAGATGAGCTCTCCATACAACTAAAACCAAACCTTTAGTTTCCCCGAGGGGGTGCTGCACAGGACTCTAGTTTGGACCAACACTCAGAGGAGCACTGGCCCGGAGGGGTTTAAATAAGATGACCCTCGGGCTCCGAAAACCCAAGGGAAAAAGAGTCTAGGTGGCAAATGGTAAAACCAAGGTTGGGCATAACTGGAAAAGCTTTATTCAAGGTGAACTGTCAAGGGGTTCCCATTATTACCCAATCGCGTAAGAAACTCAAAATCCGGGAACATAACACCGATATGACGGAAACTAGGGCAGCAAAGAGTGGAACAAAACACTAGGCAAAAGGCCGAGCCTTCCACCCTTTACCAAGTATATAGATGCATTAAGATAACAAGATAATATAATGATATCCCAATAAGAAAAATAATGTTCCAACAAGGAACGGTCTCCAATCTTCACCTGCAACTAGCAACGCTATAAGAGGGGCTGAGCAAAGCGGTAACATAGCCAATCAACGGTTTGCTAGGACATGGTGGGTTAGAGGTTTGACATGGAAATTTGGGAGGCATGATAAGCAAATAGTAGGCATCGTAGCATAGTCATAGCAAAAGAGCGAGCATCTAGCAAAGCAAAGATAGAAGTGATTTCGAGAGTATGATCATCTTGCCTGCAAAGTTGTCAGAGTTGACTGGATCCTCGAAAGCAAACTCAATGGGCTCCTCGTTAGCGAACTCGTCTCCCGGCTCTACCCAAACAAGACAAACAAGCAAAAAGGACACAATCAACCACGTGCAAAGCTCAAACAACATGATGCAAACATGGTATGCTATGCGGGATGCGATATGTGATGCATATGCAAGATTTGGCAAGGAATGAATGAACCTGGACTCAACTTGGAAATCCAAGCGTGCCACTAGAAAGGTGAGGTGATTTCGGTTGAAATCGATATAAAGAACGCCGGAATCGGATGCACGGTTTGGAAATGGCAAGCAAAACAAATATGACACCGGTCTGCGATAAACAGCAAGTAGGCATCTAAATGCAACAAGTTAAACATGCTACAGCACCCAAACATGGCAACAAAATACATGGCATGGATCCATTCATGAAGATTAACAAAAGATGAACACCGAGCTACGGCCAATTCATCCATTAACAGGTTCAAACAAGCATGGCAAAAGTGCAATTGGTAAACAGATCTCAGACTTAGTGAAATTAACACTTGTCTGGAATTTCAGATCAGGTAGCACACTTTGAAGCATGAAAACTAGATGCTACAGGAACTTAACATGGCAAAGCAAAGCATGGCATGGAGCTACTCAAAGAGCTTAACAAAAGTCCCTTAGTGACCTTGAGTCAAAAGGGATCAAAACATACAATTGCAAGCATGTGAACATGGCAAAAACATAATCAGATCACAGACTTGGTGAAAAAACTGGAGCATGCAAAACAGATATCAAGTAGGCATGTTTACGAGCTCGATGCACTCACTACAGAGCAAGGCATGACAATCTAAGCATACACCCATCAATAATACACATAATACAAGCTAGACATGACAAGAACAATAACATAGCATGCCCGGATCAACTACAACATCCTCGGCAAAATCGCTAACAAGTAGACAATCTGCCCAGATTTACGAAATAGCAAAAGTAGAGCTCGATTGACTCAAGCTAGGGTGCTCCATAAATGCAAACAAAGACATGGATGAATAAAGCACTACAAGAATAACAAATCATCCTTACTGATCATCCTCAAAAGAGGCACGGATCACTAGGAAACAACATGAACATATGGCATATTGATAAAAACAGATCAAGGACTTAGTGGAATTGCTAAGTCGCTGAAATCAACATTAACGAATGTACCACTTTGCAAGCTTGTGCTAGTCACCATACACATCACAAAAATACATGGATAGCACCTCTGGAAAGATGACAAAGCACATAACAAAATATATGTAGAGCTCAAGGGCATATCATGCACACAATAATCATGGCAAAAATGACAAATAGCTATTTAGAGCAGCAGATCTGACAATTAACTCAAATAGCACTCTTCCAACAGCATTTCGGGCAACAAGATGAACTCAAAAGAAAATGATGCAATGAGATGAAATGATATACTCTCTGAGGCGAACATTTTGATATGCTATATGCCCAAAACAGATTTACGGATGCAAAGTTACGGCACGATGAACATGGCAATTTGGACTGCAGACTTAGGAAAAAATGGGGTCAACCTAGGGTTTTCAGATCTGGATCGGATCGCCGGCACGCGAACCGAGGCGGCCGGATCCTCTCGCCGGAGAAGAGGGGCGGTGGCTGGAGCTGTAGGGGAAGGGTGTGGGCGCAGTGGCCGGGCGCGGACTCCGGCGCCGGCTGGTGGCGAGGACGAAGCGG